>NW_009921536.1:0-29625 GCF_000696875.1 Nestor notabilis | reverse complement strand
TTTCCCTAAGTCTGGTGCAACAGCAATAGGTTGTTGTGACCTCTAATGGCACCACGCCACAGTCCACTCCTTGGCCTATCTCATACCTTGACTTTTGCTGGACTGTATATAACTGTGATTGTTTTCCCCTCACTCTTAGAAAAGAGATCTAAGGATTGCATGTCAACGGCTACAACCTCCCCTCTACCAAGCTTTTCTTATGCCAGATTTGCTCTACCACCCACAAGTTAACACCATGCACTACTTGGAGGTCATCCATTATACTATATTAAAAAGTACATTAAAGGAACACAGTTGAATAATGCACTCAAATAATTCTGGTTTTCTTATCTTGCCAGCTGTGTAATAATGCCTCCATTACTAAATAGCTGTGAATGCTCAGGAATGAAATATGACTGGATATGGCAGCATTAGGGATGAGGATGCTTCCCATTCCCATCATCCAGAGAGAAAACACAAACAAAACAGGACATTCAGTACAGAGTATGAATGGCCAAATGGGAGATACCTCTTCAGCAGCCCCCACAGTCCAGTAACACATGGCATCCAGGAGGTTTGGAAGTTGCACAAATCACAGTGTTATTACTCAAAACTGCTGAAGGAAGCTCAATAAAAGACAAAGTACTGCACTGCCAAGTTTTTGGAATGAAGGTGTCACAGATGCCTTCTGTGCCACTTTGTCTAGTCTAGCACCCTCATTGGAAGCCAGAAGCAGGAGCCACAAGCACTAACAGGAAAAGCTAATGACCTTGGCAAGGGAGAGGCACTAGACCCTTTTTGACTGAGCTGGAACTATACTAGAAGATGGAGACTACACTGCTGCTGAGGTCAGCACTTGCATTTGGCACATTGCTCACTGGCACCAGTGATGGAAAGACAATACCTCCTTCGGAAGGAGATTCTGTGCCTTCCTGGGGCGAGGTTTGAGGGATCAGCAGATGCTGCTGTGGCTGATTTGCAATATTGCACAAGACAATGAAAATACCTACAACCTACAATAGGGAACCACCAGCAGTATCTTTTACGAGAGCTGGGTCAAGGTGGAGGGTCACTTGAAATCACTACTGCAAAGACTACTATCACAGATAGCAACCTGCAGGACACAAAGCGGTGTTTATCTCCAGGTTATGAGTAAAGATAATCAGCCACCAGGAAAGCAGGTGAATTATGTAAAGTAAATTGATGGAGCATGCTTTCTCCAGGGTGAGAAATTGAAAGGGTGATAAGCATAGTCTGCCTTATATACCTATGTACTGAGTTATAATAATGGGTGCAAGTGCGTTACATGAGCTACAAAGAACAATTCCTTCCTGTTTCAAGTAACAGACTTTGTGCACGGCCATTGGCTGAATACTGATCTGTCAATGAGTGAAAGCAAGTTTTGAAAGGATAAAAGAACAGCGAAGTCTTCAAGAGCCGAGCCACTGAGACTGCACCAGTGTATGCACAACATCATTGGTATCCCCATGATCTAGGCAATAATTGACACATTTTACCTTCATGCAGAGGCTTCTGGGCAGATTAAAAAAAAATGTTCCACAGGGAAGTGGCCACCAAACCAGATTTGATGTTGTACACATTGATGCTAAACTTCTGAACGACTCACACTAAACCACTACCTGACTTAGCAGTATATCTGATCAGCAGCAGACCTGGTATGCTGCACCTTGGCCACAGAACCCCTCCACTGGGTGAGGACAGCAGTAGGAACAACTGGCACCAGGGCAGCAAGTTTCTCTGAGGTAGGCATATTCTTAAGGGAGTGGGATAGAGCTTGTGACTGGGACCTACCTGCATTGAACACAGCAAAGAACAAAACAGAGCAACCCAAGACCAGTGTTTCAGGAGAGTACACTTTGTTCCTGACAACTATTAGCTTCTTTCCATTCACCCATCGATTTTATTTTGGGGTTTTTTGTTATATTATTTTAGGGCACCAGCTGCATACAGGCCTTGCTTTAACATGAACTCACACGTTTGAAAAGAAAGATTGTTTTATTTGGGCAACAGCTATGCAAACAATTTGTTTTGATTTTTTTTCCTGATGGCTTACCCATGTTGTGAAGAAACCACAACATGGAGCAGACACAATGCTAGCCCAGGCACAACTTATTCCTTGCTCAGCAACTGAGAAAAGGAGTGTGCTCTGCCTTGTATACCTGTGCACCAGAAGGGCAAGGAGGGGCCTGAGTGTACATGTTCCAAGTACCACAAAGGAGAAAAATCCTTCCTGTTACAAGCAGCAGGCATGTATGCACTCACCTCCTGCTTCCAGGGCCAGGCTCACAGCCAGCTCAGGTGGAACAGAATTCATTAGCTCAGACAAATCCCCTTTCAAACAGGTCTCTGAGGGCCATTTCCAGTCTGGAAAAGTTTCAGCTACTTCTATTCAACTCAGAACCCCAGCAAATCAGACATGTCTCACACCATATGCCCAGAAACATGAACCATGGAGAGCACGGTGCAGAGAACTGCAGGGCTCCATGGCACGTCAGCTCAAACCAAGCAGAAATTCTTACCTGCCATTCATTTCATTGCTGGCACAGAAGCAGCTTCTGCAGATCCAGCAGCTCTACGTCATGTTTACCCTGGACAAGAAGAGCTGGCAGTGCTGTACCATGGCTACCTTGCACTCTCCATGGGATCCTTCAGATATCCTGAGCAGGCAGGAACAGAACAGCTCAGGCAAAACCATGCACTTCTTCCCTGTCACTCTCTTCCCCTAACCAGTATGGATAAAAAATTAATTCACCTTTGAAAAGCATCTAATCTTTGGCCTCTTCCCAGCTACCAAACAGGCAGCCCAGCAGGTGCTAATTAGTTGCATGTTTTATGAAATACAAACTTCCCACTGAAAACTACATTCAAACACCAAATTTGTCTCAAGCAGATCATCCAACAGCCATTCAGTGGCCACAGTTTTGGTAACCACTCAAAGGCAGAGTAAACCCAACAGCAGTGTTGCTTCCTCTGTACTGTTTCTCTTGTTCATCCTCACAAGATTCAAGGCAGATGTTACCAATACTGAATCCTTCTTCCAGTGTGTAGTCAAACACTGATGTTTAAATGGCAAGGGCAGTGCCATCATCCCTGGCGATGCAAGTGTTAGCTGCCCTGGGAGTGGCACACAGCAGCAGCTCACTGGCAGCCTATTTTTTGTGTTAGCTCAAATAGTTCATGTCAGAAAGAGAAAATTGTAATGCAGTGGCTCTGCTTACCTGGAACCATCCATATGGTAGGCAAAAGAACATAGTGTACATATGTATGTTATGTATAGGGAGGAATGTTTGTGCTGTTTGATTCTAGTTGAAATATTAGGCAAGTGAATTTATGCCAACAGTAAAAATTTATTACTTTTATACAGCTCCTTCAAGTCAAAAGCTATAAGGTGATGCATACCCACACATATGTAAACATATATGCATATACCTGAAGTCATCCTCTCAGGTCCTCCACCTATTCCTCTCATTTCTAAAAGCAGTAAATGTCTTTATACTTGGAGAGAATCAAACTTACTGAAGTGTCACAAGGCAAGTAAGTGACCTTCAGTAAGTGATAATTAGGAAAAGAATAAGGCCTGTGACTCCTAAATAAGGAGCCCTCTGCAAAGGTTTTAATTTTCAGATAGCTCTCTGCCTTACATGTTCTTCACATGGGTCTGCTACCATCCTTTGATAATAAATCAATGGAAATGAATATCAATATCCTGCATTTTCACCCTCACTTTCTCTCATTAGTAAATAATGAACACATCACCAGGGCAAGCAATCTACTGCAGTTTTCTGTAGCCATAGTTTATTTTTCTTTCCTGTCATGGTGAATTTAGATTACTGGGGAGAGTGGGAGATTATTTAACCCATTCATCTATCAACCGCTATGCACACACTATTACTATACAAACAAAGCAAGAAGCCTCTGCACATTTCCTCCCATCTAGAGGAGGAGTTGACTACATTTATCTAAGAATCCTGAGTTATCATAACATACTCTACCAGTTTTGCCTTACAACATCAGAAGATTCAAAAGCAGCTCAGGACTGCATGATTTCTCTGAATACAAGTACATCTTGACTTCAGGTTGACCCTGAAATTTTCAGACATTTAGGAAAACTAAAAGTAAATAGTTAGAAATTAAGCAGGCAGTGACCACACAGTGAGAACCAGCCTAACTCTCAATTCTAGCCTTTTTCTCTGATATTTATGTGGAGGAGTGGAGACCTTCACTGCAAATGTCAACAACACTTCACATTGTTGTTTCTAAAATATAAGCTTCTCGCTTGTATCATTACAAAGACACGGGAGACCTGGAGACCTTTCTACTCCACAGGGCTTACTGCAGGCATTTCACAGGGTCTACCTTCTGCCTGCCTTGAAAGGAGGGAAAGTGGGCTGATCATGCATTCTTGAGTGGCCAAGCTTATAAGGTCTATGGAGGAGCTTAGAAACAATTGCAAACATGCGAACTGGCTCTCAAGGACAGTTAACAACAAACGGCAGGAATCTGTCCCCAAATCACATTTGTGTGTAAATACAAGAGAATGGTTTCTTGAGGTTATTAGCTAAACCAGTTTTGGGTAGTTTACATGAGATACACCTTACTACTTAAAACTGCCACTACTTCCAAAACCCTAATACTTCCACTGATGACTTTTCATGGTATTAAGGGTAGAGGCATATGGTGTTGCATAGATACAAAACACAGAACAAAAGAAAAACAAGGAAGACTGAAGATGCATGGTATCTCCCTAATAATCTTAGCAAAACCTGGCATGTGTTAAATGTAAGCTCCAGAAAGCCCTTTAGGCTTTTTTTTTTGGTAACAAGATATAAATAAAATACATCACAACTGTACACTTCATTTAGATCACAGTTTTGGAGCCTTCAGGGATTTTTTTTCCAAGCTTTTCTTCACAACCAAGAGTTTGTTCTTCTACAATACAAGCTTAGCTCCCAACATAATCCCATGGCTTGGAAAGTTGGAACATTTATTTAAAAAAACAGTTATGCCAAAAAATGGGCAACCTTTTGCACTAACCATGCATTAACCATTTTGAGACAAACTCAAGTTTGATGTGCAGGAAGCAATAAAGCCTGTAGAAACAGGCTAATTCATGCCAAATGCAAATGGTCCTTGAAAGATTCACAATGTTCTGTTCAAAGATAAGCAGAGGCATAAATACAGTTGTTATGGAGGGCTGTTCTTCCCTTTGTTGCTGCATTTTTGATGCCACTTCACAGGTGGCCAAGCACTGTCTTCAAGGCCAAAAAAAAAATAATCAATAACTGCTACAGAGATTTTTAATTCTCCTGACCCTTGCAGAAGCATTAAGATGTGGCACTTTAAAACACAGCAGCCAGAGAAGACCTGCTCTTCCCTCTAGGAGATTAAAGATAAGAATAATATCCATGTCTCAGTTGCACTTCAACACTTCCTGGAAGAACTCCCAATACGAAGTCACCCAATTAACTGAAAACTTCAGGTCTGAGATCTCCCTGGGGCACCTTTTCCTTTTCAGCGGGTTGGGAGAAAGACTGTTCTTTAAGCATATTCAACAGCAAAGCATCAGTGTTGACTGAAATAAGGGACTGCATTGGAGGATTGTATTTTCATCAAGAGAGCGCAAGAGTGAGAGTTGATTCAACTTCAAAATTCACAATATAACTTCCCTTTAGAATGTAGAGGCTTTATTCAGTAATGAAAAGCTGATCCTCTACCTCTTCTGAAACTTAATTTTTTCCCATTAAAACCTCTCCTTTAATTTCTTGAGGCTATAAAATCAGCTAGATTCCCTGGGGAAACAGCCACATTTTTATAGCTATATTCCCATGTGATAATGGCAACTATTACCAATTTTGGTCAAATGTAAAATTCTAGTGGAAACTAGTTAAAAAATCTGCCTCAAACTCAAGAAGAAACAACAATCTTGTGTTAATACCTACTCTGAACAGAACTAAGGGCTATACATGCTCATACTTCTTGTTTGTTACAGGAAGAACACACAAAGAATGACAAAAAACACTCACAGGAAAACCATCAGTACAACTAACAAAATAAGGACAAGGTTGGAGAATTAAACACAGAAAAGAGACACTTCATTATCAAGCACACCCAGTCAAATGTAGGGAAGGTGTCTGCTTGCGGTACTCCAGCCTTTATTAAGAGCTGGAAGAAGAGGTTAGTTGGAAAAGACCTACTTTCCTGATAGTTTTTCTTTGGGTCAGTTGTAAATCTCAATTGTGATGTCTAAGTGACTATGTTTTCTCAGAGATAAAGCACTGCTCATGCCAAGAAAGTTTATGTGGAAGAAAAATCTATGCAAGAAAAGAACACGCTTGAAAAGAGATTTTTTTTCCCGATAATATTTTGATATGCCAACTTTTGCACGCCTGAAAACTTAACATTTTCACTGAAGATGAATGACCTTCTCCCCATGAGACTAATGAAACCACTGCTAAGCAGCACTGAACCACGGTTCTTCCCAGAAGCACTAACACAAAAGAAAACATCCAAATAAAACCAAGTACAATTACGATTAACCATTGCACAATACATCTATTAGCATTGGCGCTCTGGGCAAAGACTTGATTTCTTTGTCATCAAATGTGTCACCAATTCCAGATGCCCGTCTTGTATCAGATGAAAAGATGAAGTCCCCTGCCCAGTATGAACACACTACATGTGATTAAACTATAGCACTTAAACATAGAATCATAAAATCAACTAGGTTGGAAAAGACCTTTAAGATCATCAAGTCCAACCTTTACCCCAGCACTGCCAAGTCCACCACTAAACCATGTCACCGAGAGCCTTGTCTACATGGTTTTCGAACACTTCCAGAGATGGTTCTTAATACTCTCTTATCATCATGGGCGAGAAATTGCTTCCTAGATTCCTGGTGAGAGGCAAATTTAAGACAGTGATGAGACAATCACTCCCTAAGAACTAAGTATCACATTCAATAACAAACTGATTCAGGGCCAACAAAGCAGCCTCTCTGCTTAAAACAATTTAACAGGAACAAAGGTAGAAGTGAAGACCTATAATTAGTGCTAAGCAATGACACAATGACTGACTAACTGCATGGAAAACATATTATATGATCATGTCTGTTCAGTTTTTTTGTGTATGCTGTGCCATATGTTTTCACTTAAGTTCAAAAAAAGCTGCAGCAACTGAACTCTCCCATCCTTGCTACTCAAAAAGGATGCCAGATACTAGCTACTCTTTCTTACAAAAGCCTTTTATGTTCTTTAAGCTACATACACTGAGAAATTCTATTAATAGTCAGGTATTTCTCCAGTCTTGTTTGTTGCCCTTCTCCTAATAACTCTTCCCTTTTGCTATAGCTACAGAGGTAAATTTGGGGAGGAGGCCCTCTGGGATTAATAATCTCACTAACACTATAAACAATTTTTCCATTTCTTATTCATTGACAAATTTAACCCTAAAAGCAGTGCACATGCTACACAATCTCTGCAACAATATGCATAGCCTGTGCATATTCATACCTCTATAAGTTTCACTGATAGACACACTGCTAGAAAAGGGTGCAAATACAAAAGAACACATTTCAACTTCAATAAAAGGAAAACATACCCATGCAACTCATTCAAAAGCCTGACATTGTTGCAACCTCCTTGCTCTTACGTGAAAAAGCTGCAAGAGCAGGTTTGGTGGGCACTGGGAGAGAAGAATTCCTATAAGCAAATTAGACCCTCACAAATGGTGAAATGTGAGAGGCACTCCAACATTCCAGTTAATTCTGAAACAATAGCCTGGGACATAGAAGGGTGCTCGGCAGCCTGAGCTGTCCCCCCACAGGACATCTTGACATTTGTAGCTTTTGGAGTTCCAACTTTCTGTTACAGTTTGATCTTCTCAACAACTCTTACAGTTGACTAATTTCATCGTGTTCCTGAATGACATCCCTGCCTCTGGCTATATACACACTAATAAACAAATCAGCAGCAGGGCATGGGCCCACACTCTTCTACATGAGCCTGCACTATTAAAACATTAGCATAGTCCCTGATGGTTTTCAGCAGGGCCAAATATCCTCCCCTCAATAATTCTCATGCATTTATAAGGTCACAAGCTAATTCAGGCCAGTGACCTTTCTTGATAGGAAGCCTGGATATAACCACACTCTTGGAGGGGGCGGGCAGGGAGTTAACCTGTTTGAACAATGAGCTCAATTGCCTTCAGGACCAGAGGACAGACATTTTATTTATTAATAGAGATGGAGTTATCGTTTCCAAGCACTCACAGTGGCACAAACCATTTCTAGATTCTGTCAAGTCACATAGTAGGAGAGGAGACAGCAAGCTCAACATGGCACTAACAGTCCCATTTTTTCAAGTAAGTGCAGTCTTCATCTATTTCTAATACCTTGTAGAGGTCACTAAGAGACCACTGTTCAAAAAGAATTTGCAGAAGACCTCTCACTGAGTGTCTCATCTCAGAGTCCTGCTCATGAAGCATTAGGGTCACCACATGCTTATTCCTGCGCTTCTTTAGCAGACAAGTAATCACCAAGGTGGTTAACTAATGATAGCAGGAATTTCCAATCTCTTATGATATGTGCATTATTCCTACTGCAACAGTGTTTCAGAACCACCATCATTTGGGGGAAAGTCTATAAAAACTTTCATATTCAGAACCATATTCACCTTGAGGGCTTCTACACACAAATGCTGTTGGAGAGAGTGAGGCACTCTGGTCGTAAAACTCCCTGGCATGGGCTAACGGCCAAACCAGAAAATGACCAGTGGACAAAAGCAGTGAGCATTGTTTTACGAAGCAACGCTGTTAGGCTTTCTATGTTATACTGAGTACTTTTTAGCATCTCAAGATGGAAGAACTGTCTTTACAATCACATTCTTTTTGAAGAAAATGAAGATCCCTGATGAACTGTGTCAAAATGATCAGCATGCTGCCTACTCCTTGATATGATCACCTTTAAAGAATGGTAGTCCTGCCCTGAAAATTTCTGAGCCATTTCTACTGTTTTACATGTAATTTATAAAGACGTGATACTCCAAATCAGTGCAGCTCAGTAGACAATGCTCCTCAAAAGCTGCTTTCCCCTAAAGACTGCAAGACTTGTTCTTGCAATCTTGAAATTGTTCTTTCTTGGACCAGTAAACACCTGATGATGGATGAAAAAGGACTTATTTCAGTTTTTTTCAGAGACAAAGCAAAGAAAAGCTTAGCTAAAAGTCTGAAGAACAGAGAGAAACTTTAACAAGAGAAAGCAGAAATGGTGAATTAGCCTCCGAGCTCTCAAGAAACTCTTTATTTCATAACTTTAGCACTTTAAAGCTACCACAGATAAATTTCCAGAAGTTTCTTGGAACATGCATCATTACTGAAAGTGAGCTCATCTTTTAGCTGTATTTCACACACACACACACACACGCACAAAAAGCCATTTTGCACTTGGACTAGATCACAGTGTCTCAAAAACACCAGGTGATATTCACCACAGTTCTCAGGGAAATCTTCCCATTACCAACCCAGCTGTAGTCAGTATCTATAAACACCAACCGCCTTTCCCAGTATGATGCACGTCAGAAATCCCAGCTGATGGTGTCACAAGGCTTCATAATGCACGGAGAAAAACTCCTGTCCCATCTGTTTCAACACAGGCATCTCTCTACACTTTCTCAGCCACCCCGTCTACTCGTTTTCCCATGCACATCCCGGCTCTGATAGTCTTCATCTCACACCAGCACGTGACTGAGCTCCATGCTGCCTGCCTGGATCAGTTGTTTGGATATCATTAGATTGCCCTGACTGAAAGCCCTAATGAGGTGCTGATCCCATCATCCAATCACTCAGCTGAGCCCGAATGCATCCCATGGGATGGCCAGAAAAGACTGATGCAAGAATTCCAAGTGATGTGTAACATGAAAGGGCGCCATTCGCATCACTAGGACTCACAGCCTGTCAGCACAGCCATTAGAAATCCTGGGCTACAGAGATTTATAATTCAACCCTCCCACACAGAGAACTTGCTCCAGACTGAAACTTGGCACAAAATTCAGTCCCAGGAGGGCATTAAAAAAAATAACCCATTCAACGGTTTCCGTCCCATGGATTCAGCTCACAGCCACTTAAATAATGGCAATTTCTCATTTCTCTTTTTAACTGAGGAAACCAATACAAAACATCAGATTTACATAACATTGCAGTGGTGATACAAGCTGGCACCAAACGCAGGGAGAAGGCTGCCAGAGCCATTCCGTCATCCCCTTTTGGTGAATTTCTCTATTTGGATTCAGTTTAACAGAATGATTTTTATTAGGTCTAGATGACATCACCTCTAATCTGCAAATCCCACCTCCATGTTGGTCAGGCAGCTTGCCCTAGTCTTGTACACCTTGTGTGCCTCTTAGAAGGGCACAAGCCCAGCTATGGTCAACACAGCCTTCCACTGGTGCTGCCACTGTTATTTCCCTGCTGCAAACTGCTGGCTGATTTAGAGGACAGTAATTAGTTGCCTATTGAGCTGCAAAAGACCGACCGGACAAGGAAGGGACATGTACAAAACAAAGAAGGGAACTGATGCAAGCCAAGAGAAATTTGTCAGTAGAGTCTTTAATTTGATCAGAGATTGTTCTGACAACTACAACACCTGCTTCCAGGGAGAGATACAGACCCAAGCCCACTGTGGCTGCAGTTCTTTCTCCACCAGGTATTTAAATTCCCAGGGGGGCCACCTGTAATCTTGAGTGTGCCACTGGGAAAAACCTTGGAGGTTGATGAAATGCCACAAAGACTTTTCAATACTTCGGCAATATCAGACTTCAGGAAGTCTGCAGCAGATCACTGTGGTGAGCATAAGGATTCTCCACCACCACTACACTCACTCAGAGAGGCCTTTGGTAGCACATATGGGGTAGCAAGGAGCTTGGGTCACCTGCAAGACATATCTTCTGCTGGGTGGGCTACTGGCTCCCACCTAATCACCACTAGCACCACTCCTGCTCTCCACACAGCATACCTGAGACACAGACCCTGCTGCCACACTTCAGCTGGAGGACAGGGCATGTTACAAATTGTCACCAAAGCATCTGAACAGATTTTTCCTATTTGTTATACAAGTTGACAAGTAGTACAACTATAAAATAATTATATGACCAAATACTATGAAAAGAAAATGAAGGTTTGTATCAGTGGTCAAACCTAAGGCTCCTTAGGAAGAGGGGTCCTTCCTGTTCTTTAGAGAATTACTAATTTAAAGGTACTTTAAATCAGCTTGGACCTTTCATTGCTGTCAGCAAAGATGCTACAGCAGCCAATGTCAAAATGCTTCTTCCAGAATGTGGTGGTAGGTCTAAATTGCCACTGTTGTACTGATTCTCTCCATGTACTAAACCATCATCCCTAAGATGGATGGACCACCCAGTGGATAAAGAACTGGCTGGATGGCCACACACAAAGAGTTGTGGTCAACGGTTCAGTGTCCACTTGGAGACCAGTAACGAGTGGTGTCCCTCAGGGATTGGTGTTGGGACCTGTGTTGTTCAACATCTTTGTCGGTGACATGGACAGTGGGATTGATGCGCCCTCAGCAAGTTTGCCGACGACATCAAGCTGTGTGGCTCGGTTGATGTGCTGGAGGGAAGGGATGCCATCCAGAGGGACCTTGACACGCTTGTGAGGTGGGCTGATGCCAACCTCATGAAGTTTAACCACGACAAGTGCAAGGTCTGCACAACCCCAGGCACAGCTACAGGCTGGGTAGAGAAGAGATTCAAAGCAGCCCTGCAGAGAAGGACTTGGAGGTGGTGATTGATGAGAAACTCGACATGAGCAGGCAAGTGTGCGCTTGCAGCCCAGAAAGCCAACCGTAACCTGGGCTGTATCAAAAGAAGCATGACCAGCAAGTCAAAGGAAGTGATCCTGCCCCTCTACTCTGCTCTTGTGAGACCTCACTCTGAGTATTGTGTCCAGTTCTGGTGTCCTCAACATAAAAAGGACATGGAGCTGCTGGAGCAAGTCCAGAGGAGAGCCACAAGGATGATAAGAGGACTGGAGCACCTCCCATATGAAGACAGGCTGAGCAAGTTGGGGCTGTTCAGCGTGGAGAAGAGAAGGGTGCACGGAGACCTCAGAGCAGCCTTCCAATATCTGAAGGGGGCCTACAAGGATGCTGGGGAGGGACTCTTCATTAGGGACTCTAGTGGTAGGACAAGGGGGAATGGCTTTAAACTTAAACAGGGCAAGTTTAGGTTAGATATAAGGAAGAAGTTCTTCACAGTGAGGGTGGTGAGGCACTGGAATAGGTTGCCCAAGGAAGCTGTGAATGCTCCAACCCTGTAGATGTTCAAGGAAAGGCTGGACAGAGCCTTGGGCAACATAGTTTAGTGTGTGGTGTCCCTGCTCCTGGCAGGGGGGGTGGAACTAGATGATCTTAAGGTCCTTTCCAACCCTAACTATTCTATGATTCTATAAGACCAACCTCTGAGGTCCACGTTCCAGCTGCAAAAACCCTTCTGTGTTTCTGAGAGCTATATGTACAATATTTCTCTCAAACAGGGGAAAAAAGCCAAGCCCAAGGGACCACCTGAGCTTTCAAAACGTAAGAACAAGATGGGTAAAGCAGCTGCAAAGCCACCTTCTTTTCCAACAGCTGCACAGTTTTCTCATACCTTGTCCTTTAATTCCAAAGGGGGGTACAAAGTCCCTGATACGAGCCCATTTCCTGAAGGAATCATCCAAGAACATTGGTGCCGGCTTCGAGAACCTGAGAAAATCAGAATGAGAGAGAAATTAACTCCTGAAGTAAGAAGGATAAATTTCTGTAGGGAGGTTGCGAGAATCCATTCCTAAGTGCCGATTCTACATTCTCCGCAGTAATGTGGAAGATTCTACTTTAACCCTACAAATCTGTCAGAATTTGTGCCACGAGGACACCCAAATCAGGCAAGTCGTGAGCCTGGCAATCACTTCCAGTCAACAACTTAGAACTTCCCCACTACTGTCTGGCTATTAATTTAGATACAGTACGTTGTAAACTGCAACCAGAGTTTAGGCAGTTAACTTCCAGCTCTGTAAGCACAAGCCAATTTATGTGCTGTCTATATGAGTATGTAAGGAAGGGGTGCAGAGTTGTCTTTATATTGTTCATTACATATATGTGTGCTGCTCTGTGCAGGTGTGAATGCATGTGGAGAGCAAGGCTGAGGTTATCTGCTCTCATGGCTGCTTCTGCCTCACTCATATGCACACACACAGCAGCTACCATAACACAAGCAAGAAAGGAAATGTTTCAGGAGATCATGAAGCAGCACTTAAGTTTAGAGAGAAGGGAAATTCAGTACAGATGTAGGTGTTTTCTTCTGCATTCATTAACATGTAAATGACTCAAGAGAAGTCCTTGCCAAACCAAACAGATTTATCCAAAATCACTTACAAAAGAAGAGAACTTGTCCTTCTTAACCGTGTCATTATGGGAATACAATATCCTAATTACACCCTCAACAGACAAACACAGCAGCTACTAAAAATGTGTCTTTTTCTAGAAAAAATTAGTACAGTGGCCAGATAGAAGGAAACAATTAGCAAGAGAAATTGCAGAAATATCAACTTTCATATGGAACCATTTGTGAGTATGAAGATCATTGCTAGAAAATATGCTAATATTATGTTCATTCAATCATACCAAAACAGTAGCAGGGATGTTCTGGATCAATATCAATCACACTATGCGATAGAAATGAAGAAGTGAATGTACTGCATGTTCAGAGCCAGAGAGCACGTGTCCACTACAGCCACACTGCAAGTACCAGGTACTTGTATCTGAAATAAACACAACCTGACTAACCTAGGTACTATAACAGGATAGATGTAACGCATTGAGTTAACCCTCCCTTCAGGCTGTTTTTGCACTGAGTGTATAACTCCATGCTACTGCAATCAGATAACTTTTGGACTTGAACTACCTGATTTAAGATAAACTCATCTACACAATGCCACAGCCAAGTACAGAGCAACAATTTCAGACAGTAGCACACTGAGGAAAGGATGGAATGAATTCCAAATGACAAACTGCTCAAAGTATAGTCCTATCACAGATGCTCAGTAAATCAGAGCTTTGGAGCAGGAAGAGAGACAAGAGTATTTAACAAAACAAGAAAACTCAAAGCCACCCATGCATACTGCTTCACACCCACTCATGCAATCTTTAATAAGATCATCTGTAACTCTAAGAGCAGGATGAACAGATTACATGGCTGATCTAGATGGAAAGAAATGTTTTCCAGAGCTGAGGATACTAAAGGATCTATGTAGCTTTGTCTGGGAAAAGATAGGGAAGATGTGTTAGATATATTGGAGCTTCTGAAGATCTTAAGTAAAAGTGCAAAAACCCAAAGGCCTATTTAAAAACAAAACAAACAACAACCAACCAAGCTCCAGGATATAATAATAGTCTGAAAACTTTAATAACCTGACAAATTTGTTGAACATTTTTTCAAGCACCTTGGTGCACTGAAGTGTAAGTATTTTGTTACACTGCTGGGTCTCCAAGGACTTATTTCCACCTTCTTCCAACATCAATATGAGGAATCTTTACAGAATTCTCATACAATGCAAGACCTTTTATAACCTGAATGGCTACAGCACAGATGTTCACAGCTCTTTCTTTATAGCTACCACTTGAAATAATAGCAGAGGCCAGAAGCCAGGTCCCATAGAACAGTCACAATTCTCCCTAAGCAGCAGCTGCAGTGAAGGATGATTGCATGGCCTGGGGGTGACCAGCAGCTTTGGGCTAGTTTGTTAGATCACCGAGCTGCTCTGGTTGCTGCTGTGACATGATCTTCAGGAAGAACTTGGATGCTTCAAAAATATGAGCAAGTTTTATTCTCCTCTCAAGAATCAAGAGGATTCCCTACAATACCACTGCAAAGTAGTGCAGTGTAAATAAAAAATGCAGCCAGTTCAGTTCACCTGTTCAAGAGCATTACATGAGAAAGATGGGACAGGCTGTAAGGTCAGGCCTAACTCAACTCAGAAGTTGGTACTGTTTATAGATGAAATCAACTCTCCTATTTACAAGTCAGACACCAGAGTAAGACAGTACAGAGTAATCTGACATGGAGTACAGAGGGTCTATCCCTAATGCAGATACCCCATTACAAGGTGACTGGTAAAACCAGGAGGAAGGTCTCTAGAGTCCCCCAGATCACCTGAAGCACTAGCAGGACTGATCTGATGCTCTGTGATGTCCCTTCTGCATCTGACGACCAGGGAACCAAAATGATATCCAAAGAGAAGGGTGAAGTGACCACTGGCCTTTTTATTTGTATTTACTACAAGCAAACTTAAAGACTTTTTAGCAAAGAACACAATATAGCCTTAGACTACCTACTGTTATTTGGTAGCATTTAACACTAATGTACACAGAGGTAGGGAAACTGATTTTTGATTCATACTTTTGCTTCATTTAAGAGCAGGGAGGAACAGTTTTGGGAGAAATATTAATCCATATGGGGTAAAAAGGAGCAAATTAGAGAATATTTAGCTCCAATAAATCTTGAAGGTAATTCCATTTTGGAAATGTTAAGAAATCATGAATGCCGTAAGCTCATGATCTATGAAAAGCACTTTGGCACCTCAATAAATCAGAGCGGGCAGAACCGATGTCCAGCAGCGACAGGGAAATGCTGTCTGCCAGACCTCTCCAGGAGCATGGCTGTTCTGCTTTGGCTGTGAAGCCCATCTGGCATATTCTAGGGTCCTTCAGGAAATATCAGGATATGCCTCAAACAGGCCATGGGAATGCTCTCTGCAGAGCATCTAAAATACATTCCAAGGAATGTGTGGGAGTTTGTCAAACAGAAAAAGTAAATGCTTCTGAATGATGTTAAATTCTGTATCCACTGAGCAGCTTGCATGCAGGATGCTGCATTTTACCCATGTCACCTGTCATGGCTTCCTAAGGGCAGGTTAGCTTCATCTACACCCACAGCTGTAGACCTGAAGCACGCTTGTGCTCTGTGTCCAAACAGCACATCAAGGGAGAGTTTTGATTCTTCAGATGTAAATTTTAGGCTTTTTCTCTCTACAACACCCCAAATTCCAGAACAGACATAATGCAACCTCGTAGCACATGACAGCCTTGAAAAGATGAGAAATTTGGGTGCCTGTGGCACACACTTATAAGCTGCATGACTTGGGAGAGAAATACTAAGCATTTAAATCTCTAGTTTGAATGGCATCCCTGATAAAACAACAAATTACATCTAAATAGACTAAATGCTGTATATATTCATTACAAGTTGCAGTCCAAATGTCTCCCAGCTCTCAAGTGTGTGTTCCTTATACAAAGACATTAGTAAAATCTCTAACACAGTTTGTCACTGCACACTGCGAAAGGAAGCGTACTGCCAGAAAACTATTCTTTAACAGGAATCTATGTGCACAAGTAAGTGTGATATATATTTGTGCCAAGGGGATTCCAGCTTACACAACAAAAAAATACATTTCCAGTTGTTTTCTCCCTGGCAAGTAAGAAGAATTGTGACCCCAAACCATTTCTACCTGGAAGGCTGAACTAGCCTGCCAGAAGCTTCCCAGCTAAGTTTTCCAACCTTTTCCATTCTGTCCTTGATACACAGATCCATTCACAGCTACTCCTCTTTGACGTGTGCAGAAGCATTCAACATCAGCAGCACTAACTTCCCAAAGTGTCTTGCAAATCCTAGACTAGCACTGCCACTACTCACTATTGAACAATTTCAGACATATAATCTTGACTGGAATCTGCTCCTTACTCCTACCTGCTGCTTTCAAATACATAATACATAATTGTGTGGAAGAGAATATGCTAGACCAGAGAGAAAGTAAAATAAACTGATTGATAGACTTTAGCTTTAGCAAGGAGGGAGGAAGATAAGACCTAGTCCCTGGAAGAGTAGAGATGGCAGCACCATCTTTCTACAAATCATGACACTAAGTAAAGGCAGATTGGCAGCCACTAAGCTCCACTGTGGTCTTATTTCTCAGGCATTTCCTATCTACCTCTCCCTCCTTCCCTCTCTTAAGCCACCCTGTTCTTTTATTTTATTCTTAGGGAGAATGAGCAGCAACAATGGAAAACTGGAAACTGAAGTTAAAAAACAAATGGTGCCGGAGCCCAATGTTGTACATAACCTGCATATCACAGTTCTAAAAGGACATGAACCACCTTTTTTAAAAGAAAAAAAAAACAAAAAAAACCCCAAACCCACAAAAGAATGACTTATTTGTTCTGGCAACACTTCTATCTTGTGTTTGCTTATGCCCAAAAGCATCCATGGTTAGACAGAAGGCACAAAATCTACCAATTTTATTAATAAAATGGCCAAGGCACTCTAGCACTGAATAATTAGCTCTGATAGGAGCATTTATAAAAGTATGGGGAGAAAATCCAAAATAACCTTTTCCTTTTTCCTTAGTGAGACCTAGATGTATGTTCTCTCTCTTGCCTCCCTTCTCTGGGGAGCAACATGGTGTGATAGCACAGGGAATGAGGAGGTTTGTGATGCCCTGATTTCACATTTCTCATTGACGTAAATCCTCTGTCAAAAACCCAAGCAGCTCGAAGATTCCTCAAGCAGCTGAAAAATTTAAGAAACCACATTAATAAGGATTAACCCCATCCTATCACCAAAATACTTCTTTTCCTAAATCAGCAAACAAAGGAGCCAAAAAACAGATGGCTGCAAGAAGAAAATCTACCTTAATGTAGAGATCAGGCCAAATATTAAGTTGATCTTAGCAAACTGCAGAAAAGGGCTAAAATAAAATCACAGGCTGGACTAGATGATCTCCAGAGGTCCCTTCCAATCTAAACAATGCTGTAATTCTTGTGAATATGGTAAAGACAATTTGGCACTGAGGAATGGTTGGTCATTGCATCCTACCACTGCCATTTCAGACCCCTCGTTCTTCTTCCGAAAGAAACAGTAAGCCACTGACCCCTATCCATCTTCTTCCATGCTATTCCTGCCTGTAGACCCCAAGTGAACCTACAGTTGTCCCTTTCAGGGTAATAAGTCCTCAACTACTTGGCCATTCTCTGTATAGACTACACTGAATTATGCAGCAGTACAACACTGCTTTGCTTTGTTCCCTGCCCTTTCCCAATAACTACCATTTGGCTTTTGTCTGTTACTGAGCTGGTGTAATCACTTGCTCCTTTGCAGCTCTGCAAGAAGGACCGTGAGATGTAAACCATGGTTATTCTCACAGGAGGGGGCAGTAAATGCCACAGCCACTGCAAAAAAAATTATTCCATAAGCAAAGGAAGAGCCAGGTAATGTCCACTGAACAAAAAACCCTTTACCCACCCACAGGCAATGTAGAAGTTATCCTAGTTATTCCAGTCTCCTTTCCTGGGAATGACTGCTCCATACTTTCGAGGCACTCTAGAGCATCATCAGCCTTCTTGTCCTCTCTGCTCTCCATCATCTAGTAGGTTGTTTAAACTCAATGGTGCAGGAATTTCCCCATTGCCTGCTCACTGCTCTTTTTAGAGCCAGACCAGCTGCTCCAATATATCTTTAAGGGCCTCCCATACCCTGAGCTTTGGTTCATACACTGAACATTGTCATGCTATTGCAGAAAAGATAAACATCCTATCATAACTGAAAAATATAACTATCACAGCTGTAAAACCCGTTAAGCATTCCACTTTATTCAGGATCTGAAAACATCAGCTCAAGGACCATGTCTGGTTCTGGGCCTCACGCAAAAAAATGTGAATAAACTGGAAAAAAGCTGTAGGAAAGCTGTGAAAAAGATCTAAAGTCTAGAAAACATGATGTCTGAGGAAAGCTAGAAAGAAATTAATTTTTTTAGTCTAGAGAAGAGAAAATTGAAAGAAGACACAGTAAGCTGTTAAATATTACAAGGCTGCTGCAAAAGAGTAAGGTAGTATCTCCATATCCCTGTCAAACGGAAGTAGTAGCCCTAGGCCTAAAATGCAGCAACGGAAACTTAAATTAAGCATTAGTAAGAGGTCTCTTATGCTTAGCATTATTACACATTGAAATCTATTGCCAGGACACTGGTTACAGAACTCACATCACCTACATTGGTTTCTGATTTTATTGTATTATTTTTAAGAACAGGTTTACATCTATTAGGCATGGGTTAGCCGCAGCTGTGTCTACTTTTAAGCGGGAAAAATTAAACAGATGAAGTTTTGAAGCTCTGCATAAATCTTCTTTTAAAACCATTTTTACACTGGACTAACATTACTAGGAGGTGACCATGTACCCAAGCTACAGTCTGCTGCAGTTGGGAATCAAGACCTCCAGATTCCCTGTGCTTTTTACATATTTACCTTCATATATGGTAATCAAATTTCAGTACAAACACAACTGTAAATAAGCAGCACATGGATTTTGCAAGCCTGTTGCCTGCCAAGACTGCTTTCTGTTTGTACCCTGCATCTTTGTGATAAACAGGAAGACACGTAAAGTTTAACCTTTCTGCAGTCATTAACATCTTGGGCTTACGCACCACCAATACACAAAATCAAAGACTGATTTAATATCAGCTCAGTCCTTCCTGCTAACTGACTACTTTTCTGATAGGCATGAAGCCCAACAAAGTACCCTGAACAGCTTACCTATATAATGCAAACAATCATTACGAGGACTGGAACGTTTCAAGAAAAACTGTAAAGATTAAAGAGGGGAAAAAAAAAATCAGTTTGCCATTAAAAAGAAAAAGAAAAAAAAATCAGTTTGCCCTCTTTAATGAAATCCTCAGACTTTCCTACTGATTCTCCAAATATTTCAGACAAAACCCACACATGCACACACAAAAATAACAAGAAGCTTGGTTTAAAGGTTGGCTTCCTTTTGGGAAAGAAAAAAAAAAAAGCTACAAAATTCAGACAAGGCAGAAACTTTGTCCTGACCAGCCTCATGGTGCAGCATGTAAGACAAGGTGCAAAATTTGTCACTGTTCATCTAAACCTCTAATACCAAAACACAATTATGCAAGGGTGAAAAGCTGACTTCTAGAATGATGTTAGTTTAGTGTAGAATGATGTTAGTTTAAAAGCCTCCTAACATAATTTCAATGCCATAGTTTGTTTCTCATGTGTTATTGTCTAAGATGCAAGATTGAATTACAGCTAGTTTTTCCTACCAAAAGCCAGGTGGGGTGTTCAAGGCTCTGAGGGAGAACTGAGCCAAATAGATGTGATTACATGGTATTTGGAAACATGATGAAGGTGAGCAAAACGCAGGCTGTAATTACTGCCTGAGTTTTCAAAGCCTTCTGTGCAAATAAAAAATGAGGTGAGGAGAAAAGGAGAAAAGGTCCAATCCTTCTCCCTGCAGAGTTAGCTCACATGGAAGATGCCAGCCAGCATCTCTGCCAGTTGGCCAAAGTTTAGCAGAATTTTGCTCCTGCTCACATTCTGCTGGGTCAGAAGGAGTCAGGAAGGAGACTGCTGTTTCTAATGAAAAAGGAAAGCAGTCATCTAGGCTAAATGCTGCTGTGCAATGTTGCATTCCCAAAAGGCAGGGTATCTGATCTGGTGAAGATCTAATATACATTCCAGAAGACTGCTGATGATGGGTCAGTTTCTATCATTGACCTGTTCTCTTTCTTTATAGATACTAATTAACCAGTCCGTTAAAAAGCAGTGACTGCCCTTTGCTTCCATAAAGCTCTCTATTCTACTTGCAGAGATACATTAATCCACAGCCACACCATTGCCAGCAATCCTTCTACTCACTGCTCATCCCTGCACCACTGGCATTTTTCACTGTCCTGAGCTGTCGGCAGTGTTACGGTAGAGCACAACAAATTGCACTTCACTGTTTCAAAACCCTCTGACCCTGTTTCCTCCTAAGACATTATTTTATGTCTGTATCTATCTTCAGGTTATCCTACTGTATCAGACAAATTTTCAGATGTCAAAGCATTGAAGGGAACAGTGAAATTTTTAGTGGCTTTCATAACAAGTACTAATGCCACTGCAGAAGGAGCTTGGAATACTTAATTCCTCCATCTAGAACAAAAAGCACATAATTTCTATGCACGGATGTCAAGAAAGCTGAAAAGAAATTGGTACATCTGTAGGGCGCAATGGGCACAATGATGAAAAAGAGTCTTCTAGCATCAGCTAAACCAGAAATGTACATACTATTTGGCACAGCCAAGCACAAACACAGAACAGATGTGACTGCTCTGTCGACATCCAGCACAGGGCAACAAATAGGCACAACAGACAAATGAGTATGACCTGATCACGATACAGACAGCTGAAGACAAAAATAAGGTCATTAACATTTAAAATGGGTAAGCTCCAAAACAGCCTTGTGATGGAAGCAAAGGAAGACAGGAAAGTACAAAACAAATGACTTGAGGTGAAGCTTGGTCAGTTTATGGAAGGGGTTGGATGATTTGGTGTCTGCATAAACAGGGGACTAGACTTTCTAATTCATTCAGTTCCTGAATGCCTGATGTTCCTTCACCTCTGGCATATTGCTCCAGGTCAAAAATCTGCTTGGGGAAATTTTCCTGCATAAGTCTTATTGGAGTGAAGATGCTGGCAGAAGAAATGTCAATGTTTCAAGCATCTTTACTGAAACAGATGGGTTGTTCTGAAAGAAGAGAGTCTTTATTTTTTTAAGGCTGATATACTTCCGGAATGATCACTACTATTTCAGAACCCAGACAAAAACTTCCTGTTAAAATGATATGGAAATTATTAATCTGCTGCAAAGTACACACCTTAGCATCAACAGAGGTCTTGTCAGCTCTTCTGATTTTCTTACATGTAGTGCAGTATTCTGGAAAGTTCTACAGGATGCAGTTCCTCATTTCACACTCCTGGGAGAATCTCAGCTTTCATGTTAAAAAAACCCAAAGCAAATAAAAAAAATTTCCTAGTCTTACAGTTGGAAATGAGAGCTCAATAACTAACAAAGGCTCAGAAACCTGAGGAAGAATAAAAAGAAACCATTATTTTCAAACTGCATGCATTTTCTGTCCTGACTCATTATTACTGAATATTTGTAGGTTGCAATTCTCATCAATGCAACTCCCTACAGTGACTTTAAGGTGTTCCAGAAAAAGCCTCCCCAATGAAAATGAAGGCAAAGGATAAGTTTGCTTTCAGACACAAACAGGAAATGAAAGCAAAACAGTAAAAGTGAGGGAAAAAAAAGGTCTGTAGAAGCTATTGCACCAACAGTTGCCTCAGTTGCCTACAACACGTAAGACAGGCAGATAATTAAATGCAAAGAAACAAAGACAAGAAGTAAATTGTTCAGCTTCATAGTACGCTATAAAAGTTGATGCTCAAAGACAATCATGCATATAGTCCACTGTGATGTTTCTTAGAATTTTCTGTCAGATATTTACAAAAGTTGTTTTTTTCTAAGTCATCACAATCTGGGTTTGCCACAAAAACTGGCATAGCAATGACAATATCAAATCAAGTCTACAGTTCTGTTGAGAAAATAGGAAGATAAGAACTAGAAACAAGATTGAAATCTGAAGTAAAAACAAGAAGGGACTGAAAGCATGGGCGACACTGGGCAAGCACAGTTCTCTGAACAGTTTGAAATTAGACAAGGCTTTTTGGCTGGAATCCACACCATAATTTGCACCAGTCAGAAGATGGACATCCTAACTAAAAAGCCAAAACGGTGAGGGTGGAAATGTTCTCCATTGCACAAATTCCTAATGCCTAAACAATTTACCTTGGCATGCTCCTTCTTGTAGGAAGTTGTTCAAGAAACAGTTGTGTGGTTTTCAAGCTTGCCTAGTAGTCAAAGCAGTGTAATTCATCTGACCAGAGAATAAGCTTTTTTTACTTATACTAAGTGAAACAGGATAATGTAGCTTTAGGTGCTCCCAGGTATAGCTCCGTGATGTGAATTTGTACAATTGTATACAAAAGAAAATCACAATTATCAGAATCTAATACCACTTACTGAAAAACAGTTACAGATAAGACTACAAAGCTGCTATTAATGAGATCCATATCAATCCCAATGGGAAAAAATCCAGATGTGTTCCTGTTACTTTGCTGTACAATAAGACTTCACATTGTAGTGCAGGATGAACTGAGGGCAGCCAGTTGTTACGATTTCAGGTTCAGACAGAGGTTTTTTTCTTCCTTTAACCAGATGCAAAACCCTCCAAGGATTTTTTACATCTCACAGGCTCTGACTGGGAACCTACACACAAAAAAAGGCCAAAAACATATACCCCAAATGGAAAGTGTGTTTTTCAGGGGGGTCTTTTCCCCTCTGGTGCCAGTGCCAGCAGCTCCTTCTGTAACTGGAGAGAATGTTTAAAATGGAAGACATAGACCCTGTGCCCAGTTTAATGTAATTCTCTATCTCCTCTTTCACCTTGTTAATTCCAGCCCTTAGCCCAAGAGTGATCTGTAAAGCAACACGCATTAAAATCTTCCAGATAATATCAGCACTGTTTAATATAAGCCTCTCTCCTTTGGTCCCATGGTTTTAAAAATAAGCAAGTATTTTAACAAAACAAGGGTAAGACACTGAGCTTATAAAACCTCTTTCTGGGTACTGCTTCCAGAGATAAGCCACAGAGACTGGACACTGGAGAAAGTTTCCATGTAAGAGGCCACCTGACAAAACCAAAATGATTTACTGACTCAAAGAGCAAGTGGGTACAGTGGGGAAAACTGCAAACAGTAGACACCACCCCACACAGAAAGTGTCTGGTCTGAGTTAAGAGCTTAGGAAGGGAAGAAGAGACTGGAGGTGCAACCTGACTACTCTGACAAACAAAAGGACCATGAACCATGATGACCTCTCCTGTCCTACTTGAGAAACAGGTGCCAAAAAATTAAGACCTGTCCTTCCAGCCAGCAGACTTACTGGCCTTCTCTGACCAGGATCCTATGCTCTGTTGTGTCCCCAGCTCAAAGTTCAACATAAATCTGGCAAGAGTCTATGCACCAACAATGGCATCCACATCAGTAATTTCAAAGGACTCTGCTCCAAAACTTGATGGAAACCTGAAGCACAAGGTAAGTTCTCAAAAGCTTGTCCTCCAAAATACTATCAATCTTTCAGAGGAACTGATAATCCTCCCTGATTAACTAATCAAAGCAAACAGGCCTCCCAATTATTCTTATTGCACCACCTGAAGAACAGCATGACAATCCTCCTCATTCCAGGAATGGAGCTTTACAATGAGATGGCTCATTTCAACAAGTTCCCACAAGAAAAGCCAGTAGAAAAAAGGATGCTGCTGGTTTATGCATTTGAGATTTATGTAAGTCACTGAAATAAATACTAAATATTATTAGCTACTAAAGGAAATGCTTATGATGAAAATGACAGGATTAAAAAACCACACAAATATGTCTTCTCTTTCAGTACCCTTGATAAAGAGAGCAGTTTTCCTATAGCTGTGGGAAAGAAAACAAGACATAATGGTGAAAGTTAAAATACACATCTTTTGGCTATTATCAAAGAGAGCTATAGCACATGGACAAAGTGCAGTCTGAGTGATCCGAACTTCCAAATCAAAGAAATGCTGCAGGCATATTAATCATCGGCATTTACATTTGCTCCTGAATATTACAAAGAACAGTGAATGTTGCTGATCTACTACTTTTGTCCCAGTAGCAACATTTAACTGTGTGAACTGCATTTGGCCTTTATAGAAAGCATCAATAGGATCACTCCTACCATTGATACTCTCCCAGAGGCCCCCTCAGGCGACCCAATATTAAGCAGTTTCGGTGCACAGCACTGCTAGTTGACACAGAGATCCTGCCACACCCTGGAGTTTTCCATACCTTTAGTGAGTGGGTGGAATAAAGTAGGAGAGTGACCTCGTAACCCAGCATCTCCACAGATCCATCAGGGAGCCACAAAAGAATCTAGGTGGAAAAGACCTTTAAGATCACCAAGTCCAACCATTAACCTAAAACTGCCACGAACACTGCTAAACCATGTTCCCAAGTGCCACATCTACACATCTTTTAAATACCTCCAGGGATGGTGACTCCATCACTTACTTCCCTGGGCAGCCTGTTCCAATGCTTGACAACCATTTTGGTGAAGAAATCTTTCCTAATATCAATCTAAACCTCCCCTGGCATAGACTGAGGCCCTTTCCTCTTGCTACTTGGGAGAAGAGGCTGACATCCACCTTGCTACAACCACCTTTCAGGTAGTTGGAGGAAGTGGTAAGATCTCCCCTGAGCTTCCTTTTCTCCAGGCTAAACAGCTCCAGTTCCCTCAGCCGCTCCTCATAAGACTTGTTCTCCAGACCCTTCACCAGCTTACTCTCCACCTCAGCCTGGAATTCTATCTATTCACTGTATTTTCTTAGCATCGAGTTTTTGTTTATTTTCTCATTCTTTTGTTTGCCCACCTATGTTTGTCTAACCACTTAGATGGCCTACACAACCATTACAGTATTCAAGCACTCCACAAACAATTACTTACAATTTACATCTGTCAAAGAAAGTGTTTGTGTTTTCATTCAACCTCTTCAAGGTTCTAAAACTAATTCCATGAAGGTATTAAACTTTTCTCTCCAGACATTTTGGAATTAGACATGAGCAAGAAATCTCTCCATTACAATGACGAATTGCAGTCATTTTGTTCTTGTTTAATCTTACTTTTAACAAAATAATCACCTTGGTAAGAAAAACTAGAAAAGTCATGGAAGCTCACAGCCTAAAAAGTGAAAGCTTTGGAATGCACTGGCAAAAGAAAATGAAGACCATAATATAAATAATGACTAATCTTAATTATAAGCTATTTCTAAGGTCTTATCTTCTTAAGTACTTCTACCCTCCAATAAATCAAGAAATACTCAGTCACTTCTTTGAGCTTACTGAAGTACAATAGAAGAAATAACAAGAAAAAACCCAAGCTGTAATAAAATCCCAGAAAACATTTTGACTGCCCTTCTAAATTTTTCCCCAATAGTTATTTTTCTTAAAACAATTTCCCCATATAAGCTTAAAGTAGTTTAAAAAAGTTAAACCCCACAACCCCATCTAATTCAGGATACTCTTAAATCTCCCTGTCTAAACAGAAAAGTTGAAGGACTACTTTAGCCGAGCATCCCTTGATCTCAGTGACAAGAGAAGCAGCAGATTTTCATTAGCCAGTAAAATAGAAATGCTGTTGGCCAAAAGGAGAACTTCCCACAAGTATTTATGGGTGCTCTTTGGGCAAGCGTTCAAACAGACTCCAAACAGACAACCACAGAGTAAGAAAACAGTACAATATCATCCCACATTACTTGCTCTGCCTCTGTAACACTCATGCTCAGCCCTCCTGAACTGTACCTTTCCTTTGGATGTTTTGCTCTTCCCGAGTTGCAGAGCAAGTGTACTTGGCAGTGAAGTTCACAGGCAACACAATCATAAAACCTGCAGATTCTCACGCCAATGCTGTGTAAACAGCACTGTCAAAACTTCAGCCTACAAATAACTGAAGAAAAGATCTTCAGAGACAATTAGCACTTTGTTGAATTTAACAGAAACTGCATAGCAACCTGTCTTCCGAAAATATCAAGTCACTCGTTACCATACTTATCTTCTAGTAATTAGTACTGAATACTCCCAGAGAACATTTTTCCACTGCAACAACCTGATACATGCTCTGCAGCAATGGCTTTCATTTTAGTATCTTGGCCAGTCACGAAATGAATCAAACCAACAGCCCTTTTGGTGATACCAACCTTTAGAGGTACAGAACAAGTCCACTCCTGTCAACTTTTATCAGCTAACCTTTGAAAAATGGCATCCAAGTTATAGGGATTAGTAACTCCCAGACTGAGAATAGGAATTGCAAGTAAAAATACAAGAGCAGCTCTAGTACAAATAAGAATAGGTTTATGTGCAGCAGTATCAACAAATTGCTTGCAAACCTGCCCATAGCCAGCACAGATTTGGAAAATCTGTAACAGTGTGAGCTTTCATTCCACAGCTACTTATTTCTTGATATCAAGAGTGTACTTAATGCTGCAAAGCACAAATCTGAACAAGCTTTGCCTGCTTTGCTTACTGTTATCACCCACTGAAAGCTACCATGGATGTTTCTTGAGCCTGGACTCCAAGGGCAGGGATCTCCACGCACTGAGCTGTGCAAGCATTAACCATCAACACTAACCCTAGAAAGATGCATGGGGATCAGAGATGTATCCTTTCTTGGCAATTACAAGTACTGCATCAAAATTGGTTTTCTGAGGGGGGAAAGGGGGTAAGAGTTGCTTGATTTTTATCTTGGGATTATTTTTGTTAAGAATTCATCAGCTTGCTTGCCCAATGGTAAGGAAAATCCTACCTAAGGATGCCAGTGAGACTGTGCTGGGTCAGATCAGAGTTCAAAATCTCTTTTCCAAAAATGGTAATAAATGGATATCAAAGGTAAAGCAAGAATGTGGCAAAGAGATAAAATATTTCCTCCCTAACATTCACACAGCTTTCAAACGTTTTCAGCAAAGTGGACTTCCTGAGCTTGATGTGGTTTGTCTAATCAGCAACCCCCCTTTCCCTCCCAGCAATGGATCCCTCCTCCAAATGTTTGTTCAGACTCCCCTGGAATTTGTACAGACATTTTACAGCCATCATATGCTTTGGCAGGGAGTTGCCCAGGTATGTATGACCTGATGCATGAAGAATTGAATCTTTTTTGTTCTGATGCATTGAAGTAGAAACACATTATGCAGAAAGACTGTATCAGTGTTTTTCCCCTTCTACCTTTCTTCCCTGGAGTAAACACCAAGAGAGAATTCAGTGCAACTCAGCCAGAAGACCCACCACAGAAGATCAGATCTCCCTCTGCTCTCTTGCTTCCTTCCCCTCAGACACTAAGAGACGTATGTTTTTATCCCATTTATTACACATCCAGCTGCCTCAGCAATCACATCAACTCCTACCTCTCAATCCCCCTTTACCCTCAAGGTCTTCCCTTATTCTGCCTTTGGGTTTTTGATGCTACCGAGCTTGACGAAGTTTTGTTTTATGCAGCTCTTACCTGGGAAGCACACTATCTCTGTACAGCAGAAGCCTTTATTGTGTTCCTTATGTGTTCCTCAGCCTGTATTTCACAAAAGTCTCAGCTGGCTCCCCTGGTGTCTACCTCAAGCCACTTGCTCTCACTTACTAGGTGAGCAACTACCCCTTTTTAGCCTGGCAAACCACTTAGCAACTTTTAAAATTGCAAAGTACTGCACGCAGTAGTCCTTATACCACCACATAAGGAGTCCAGCCTCCTCCTCTGTTCACACAGGACATATTTCCCCAAGATATCTGGTAGCTGTAGATGGCTGGCAAGTTTCAGATTTATTGCATATGACTGAAAACCTGTCTGCACAATGTAGCTCCCAACAGGAGCACCAGAAACGAAGTATCTGTAGAGGACTGAAGGGCCATACATATGCAGTGAGCCACAGCTGCTTTCTAGGAAACAGTGCATAGGAACCATGGAACGCTCAGGAGTGGTCTGGGCTTCCAACTGGTGAAGAACATGAAGTCACTACATCCACCGACTGCACTGAACAACAAGCAGCAGCTACAGCAGTTATCAACTGCTTTAAGAAGATCCAATCTTGCTCTTCTGAGCTGGCCAATGCTTTTCAACAGCTGCACACAAGGACTGAAACACTGGCCTTCAAAAAGGCATATTTCATAAGGAGATGAGGTCTGTCCAGATACAAACGACAAACAGCCACATTACTCCTCTTTACCCACTAGCTAGCGTGGGAATAAAGCTCATACACAGGAAAATTGCCTCTGTAGCAATGTCCTGCAGCTGTCAAAGAGCTGGCATGTGAACAAGTCAAGCACAGGAAGAAGAGAAGTGCTATTGGAACCCTGGCCAACCAAGCACTTTCAGAGTCTCAGCGTGACAGCACAAAAGTAGATGACTAGAGACACTGTTCCATTCTGCTTTCTGTACCTTGGACATTCACATGATGTCTCTATTGACCTGCAGGAAGTACAGTAATATGTATGCTTTGACCCAGCAACACTGTCTTAAGACCCAGTCTTGTGTGGGAAGTGTTGATGAATTACCTCTGTTAGA
The DNA here is from genome assembly GCF_000696875.1 of Nestor notabilis. Classification (NCBI taxonomy): domain Eukaryota; kingdom Metazoa; phylum Chordata; class Aves; order Psittaciformes; family Psittacidae; genus Nestor; species Nestor notabilis. The sequence continues at coordinate 565 of NW_009921536.1, read as the reverse complement.
CACTCAACCAGTTAACTGAGATTAGATTAGCTAGTAGGTTTGGAAAAATACTATGAATAATATGTGTGCAGCCACACATGTTTTTACTCAATTATATGACAGTAGAATGTGTATTACTTCAAGCATCAAGGCTACACCAAATCAGATAAGCAATCCCACCTAAAATCAGAAACAGCAACATACTTCTCACAAGAGTAAAATAACTTTGTACTAAGCCAGAGAGGAATAAACTGACCACAAAACCACCACCCCTCTCAAGCTTCAAAATCAATGCCTTAAAGAGCAAGAATTCACATTCTTAGGTTGTTGGGTTTTTTTAAAATCAGTTATAGCCATTTATTATTATTATTTAGAACCTATTATTATAGCAGTATTAGTTGTATATTATGATCTCTTATTCAGATCCTGTCTTGGTAAAATCTGTATGTTCACAGAATCATAGAATCACAGAATAGTTTGGGTTGGAAAGGACCTTAAGATCATCTAGTTCCAACACCCCTGCCATAAGCAGGGATACTTCGCGCTAAACCGCGTCACCCAAGACTCTGTCCAAACCTGGCCTTGA
>NW_009921535.1:0-2815 GCF_000696875.1 Nestor notabilis | reverse complement strand
CTGGCGGGGATCTGAGGAACAACCCGAGCCCTTCGCTGCCCGTCGGCACCAGAACGTCCCCAAGGCTGGGCTGTTACCAGATTTGCTTCTCTTACCTCTCCCGCAGAGCCGACGAGGGGAATCGCGATCAGCCCAAATTGTCCTGAGGAAAAGTGTCTCCGGGTCTGCCGTGGTGAGCACGAGAGTCTGGATGGATGTGGAGCAGTGCATACAGACCCAGCAGATGGAGAGGAAACAATGGAAAAGCTGTTTAAAGCAGCTAATGACGTCTCAAGTTCCTCCCTTGGGGGTTATGGTGGCCAGTTCCAGCGGGGAGTCCAGATGAAACGTTTTGGGCATCACAGAAACATAGAATCACAGAATGGCTTGAGTTGGAAGAGATGTTAAATTTCATCTGGTTCCAAACATCTGCCACGGGCAGGGACACCTCCCACTAGACCAGGTTGCTCCAAGCCTCATCCAACCTGGCCTTGAACACTGCCAGGGATGGGGCAGACAGGTTGCCTCTTCCCCTTGTAAATATATCTATGGAAACAGATGATGGATTAGGACTGAAAAAGAAATAATTTAAGGCCTGGATCCAAGGTAACAAAAATGGTACCTACACATTTCTAGAATCACAGAATGGTTTGGGTTGGAAGGACCTTAAAAATCATCTAGTTACAATCCCCCTGACAAAGGCAGGGACACCTTCCGCTAGACCAGGTTGCTCCAAGTCACATCCAACCTGGCCTTGAACACTTCCATGGATGGAACAGCCACAGCTTCCCTGGGCAACCTGGGCCAGTGCCTCACCACCCTCATAGGGAAGAACTTCTTCCTAAGATCTCATCTAAAATCTCCCCTCTGTGAGTTTAGTGCCATTCCCCCTTGACCTGTCCCTATAGGCCCTTGTCAGAAGCCCCATCTCCCACTTCTTTGTCAGCCCCTTTAGACACTGGAAGCTCCTCTAAGGTCTCCCTGGAGCCTTCTTCAGGCTGAACACGCCCAGCTCTCACAGCCTGTCTCCATAGCAGAGGTGCTCCAGCCCTCAGAGTATGTTGTGGCATTGTGGCCTCCTCTGGACTCACTCCAACAGCTCCATGTCCTTATGTTGGCATAGGGGACACACAAGGTGACTGAAGCTCCCCTAGCTGCTCCTGTCCTGTCTGGATGTGGCCAAGCTTGGCCAGTGCCTCCTCAGTCATGCTTTGATGCAGATCCCACAGCACCAGCACCCAGGGGGCCATTGTTCCACGGAGGCCCCCTGAGCCAGGTAGGACTGTGCTCCTTTCAGCCCCATTTTATGTTGTGGGGAAGCGATCACTTTGTGAGGGAGCTTGTGTGGTGCCTGGCCTGCCAACTCCCACCTCCCCTCCAATGTGGCACTGAACCAAGCCCGGTTCCAGAGGAATCAGTCCCCTCAGGGTGCACAGAAGGGCTCTGCCCAAAGCGCCTTGAAGTGCGGAAATCCTGCCTGGCCCAGGAGGATGCAGGACCGCAGGGGGCTGGGTGGGAACAGAGTAGTACGGGACAAAGGTAGGAAACCAACCACAGGGAACAGCCTGTCCAGTTTCTCTCATGGTGCATCCGGAGCTCTGCAGTGGTGTCCCATACCTAATCTGCCCCATGTGGAGATGCGACCTGGGACTAGGGCCAGTTTCAACTCATGAAGCGTTGCAGCAAACCCAGCTGTGAGTATAGTATCATAGAATGATAGAATAATTTGTGTTGGAAAGGACCTTAAGATCATCTAGTTTCAACCCTCTGCCATGGGCAGGTACACCTCAAGCTAGAACAAGTCCAAGGTTCTGCCCAACCTGGCCTTGAACAGTGCCAGGGATGGAGCATTTACCACTTCTTTGGGCAACCTGCACCAGTGTCTCACTACCCTCACAGTGAAGAACTTCCTTATATCTAACCCATAATCCTTTGTCCTTATCACTACAGTCCCTGATGAAGAGTCCCTCCCATGCACCCTTGTGGGCCCCCTTCAGGTACTGGAAGGCTGCTACAAGGTCTCCACTCAGCTGCTTTTCTCCAGGCTGAACAGCCCCAACTTTCTTAACCTGTCATTGTACATGAGATGTTCCAGCCTCCTGATCATCCCTGTGGCCTCATCTGTATTTGCTCCAACAGCTCCATGTCCTTTTTACCTTGAAGACACCAGAACTGTACACAATACTCCAAGTGAGGTCTCAGAAGAGCAGAGTAAAGGGTCAGGATCATCTCCTTCGACCTGCTGGTCATGCTGGTTGGCTTTCTGGGCTGCAAGCACACACTGAAGCCAGCTCATGTCAAGCTTCTCATCAACCACCACCCCCAAGTCCTTCTGCTCAGGGCTGCTTTGAATCTCTTCTCTGCCCAGCCTGTAGCTGTGCCTGGGGTTGTGCTGGCCCAGGTGTATGACCTTGCACTTGTCTTGGTTAAGCTTCATAACGTTGGCATTGGCCACCTCACAAGCGTGTCAAGGTCCCTCTGGATGGCACCCCTTCCCTCCAGTTTATCAACCGAGCCACACAGCTTGGTGTCGTCGGCAAATTTGCTGAGGGTGCCCTCAATCTCACTGTCCATGCCACCGATAAAGATGTTGAACAGGATCGCTCCTAACACCGACCCCTGAGGGACACCACTCGTTACCAATTTCCAACTGGACATTGGGTCAAATGAGAGCTGATCGCACCCACCTCCATACAGCCGCCCAACCAACTCATAACACTCCGAATACTCAAATCCACCAAGTGTCCGTAACCTCTGCGTTACAGAAAACCATTTCCCCTGTTTCATATCTGCCCTTGCACATACAAAACCAGGGGAGAGCGCGAACGCAGTCCCC
>NW_009921534.1:16726-20682 GCF_000696875.1 Nestor notabilis | reverse complement strand
CCCTAACTATTCTATGATTCTATGACACCAGATTTTAAAGAAATGAACCTCCTTTCTGTTTAAGCAACCCTTCTTTCTGTATTTCAAGTTTTTTGTAGGCCAGGCTTCAGTGTGCAGAGAAGGTAAGAAAAAGCCATTAAATTGTTCCTAGAATCCAAAGAGACAGCTAGCAATACACAGACTTCTGTGCATTATTTCCCTCCAGGTTACTTCATAGTACAAGACCAACTCTTCTCAAGGTGATAAGCTATCAGAGGCAATCCAGCTGTGTCTAAGAGCATGAAATTTGGCTAAGTAATTAGAAAGCTTAGGTTTTCACGTGAGGCCACTTAAGTATTCTCCTAGTTGACTACTGAACACTTTTAGAAATTGGATATAAACTGTAAGAATTCTAACCTGCAGTTGGTGGTTATTCACAGTTCTATGTCTGTTCAGTGTTTTATGGAAAGGACTGAGGTATTAAAGAAAATAAATCAGAAGAAAAAGGAATGAGGTAATGGAAATTGTGGTTTTGGCGTAACATTACGCAGCACTGGAATATTTCTGACAGTTGTTTTTATCCGGATTATCATTTATAATGTACTGAACAAGAGCATAAATTGTGGAGTGTGTTTTTATATATAAAAGACATATATGCAGTTGTCTCTGACAGACTGCTAATACCCGTAAATAAACTCTCAGACGCTTTATAAGGTCTTTTTTAAGGATCAGCTAGCAGGATTCAATAGCGATTGGGTGAAATGTCAACACCCAACATCAGTGCTATTTAAAACAACCTTATTGCAAACTTCAGCATTAGGACTTTGTTTTTATAAACTCTGGAAAACAGTCTATTAAGGCATCTTTTAATGTGCTTTCTTATATCCCTACTAAGATACAAATCACTATCTTTTGAAGGAAATTTAACATTCAGTTCTACATTAATCCCATGAATGTGCCAATTGAGTTCACATAAAGATTACAAACAAAAATCAATTAATATGATATGTAGAGGCATATTTCCATACATTCTAATGTTAATTTGTGGGTTGCCTTATTCTGGGAATCAGAGGACTGCCTTCTTACTGAAGTAAGTGGGAAATTAAGAGTGTAAATTGATATGCAAAACATGACAAGTTTATTTCCATTCACTACAAATAAAATTGCTGCTACTTCCCTTGTTTGGAAAGGATTAATTGGCTAAATAACCGTGGAACAGTTTTACCAGTTAAGATATATCCATCTTGCCTGAAAAAGCCTGTCTTATTAGCAAGGTTAATAAACACTGACTCATTCTTTAGCTTTTCTCCCTTTTATTACAGAAGAAATAAGCATTAACCTCTAAATCAAATAAAAAGTGCATTTTAAAAATTAAGAAAATGTTAATGTTTTTATGTGGAAATAATCCATGATCTGAAGTGCTAGTAACTGGGTTATTAGTCTCACTTACTGTTCCATGATGAGAGAAAACTCATCCAGCTCTTTAAAATGTAAACTAATTTAATTTTATAAGAAGTCTGGGAGAAAAACAGCAATGTGTGTCTGATGTAAAGAAGTGGGTGAAATTGTATTTTCAGCTCATAAGAATAGTTTTATGAACCCCAAATTAAAGAAACCTTGATATCTTTGTATTTATAATTCAAGGTTCAATTATTCCAAGCTCCAGTTGAAGTTTTTCTGGTGGTCTGGGCATTTATTTGGACTCTCTCTTGTGCAGGTTTTCTTGTGTTTAATAAGAGCTATGCTCACACCGCACCGTTTGCTTTACGGAAACACTGTGAAGGCTTTGCTCCACCTGTTTAACCATGGAGGATTTTAACTCTTGCTGAGACCTCTTCTGTTTCTTCAGTTGAGTTGTAAATAGGAGCAGGTTTAGGATTTATCAGGTGAGATATACACCATGTCATTTCCTGAGAAAGCTGGATAAAGGCAGAGAATAAGGACTTCTCTGTATACTAGTGTGGGTAAACTTATTTGTAAATGTAATTTTGAAGTGCTGCTCTGCAATCACTAAGTACATAATTCGTAAGGTCCTTGTAGAGACAGCAAACAGCTAATGTGCTAAGGGCTTCTATGACCTCTGAAAACCACACCTGTCACCTGTGTACCTAGGTTTTGCACAGAAGTTACTTTAAGGCAGAACTGGTTTAAAAAATGTTTTTATCTCATTTGTTTACTACTTCTCCTGCTGTCACCCTGTGCACTGAACACCAATACTGCTTGCTTGGATTAAGTCCCCTTCTTCAAGCAGTTGCAACTAGCAGTATACTGTAATAAGAAAGCCTTCTCAAAATTTTTGGTTTGGTTTGGTTTGGTTTTTTTTCTGAAATGCAAAAAGCATTCAGAGGGAATTTTTTAAAGCAGTGTGCAGAGTCTACAACTGTTTGGTCTGCTGGCACAGGAATCAGCTTTTCTAGCCTGAGAAACCTCTTTGGCCTCCTCCAGCTTTACTTGTGCTAAAGATCAGTCAGTGGTAGCTGCTTTGCTGTAGGCCCTGGAAAGCCATCAGGAATCCAGTGCACAGTCACATATAGTTCTTCTCAGGACCTTGTGGCATGGGGTATTGTCAGGGGCAGGGTCTCAGCGTGTGCTCGGAAGAGACCTTCTGTCATTCCCAGGAATGGAGCCCCATTCATACCACTCCCACAGACTGAAAGACTTGGTCAAAATTGCCTTGTGATTCTTCATTTTTATGGATGTCTCAAGTAACATGTCATTTCTATGAAGCTGGACTTCATCAGAAGTCTCCCTTCAATACTGCTATACTGCTGCCTTTCATTGGCTGTGTCCTGGTTTTGAATTCATGAAAACCAAAATTAGTGCAATACCTTGACAATAATTTGAACCGCAAAAAAGACCCAGAAATCACATGATTTGGCAAAACCAGAAAAAGCCAGCCACATCTGGCAGGGCTATCTTATGCCACTTAACACCTGCAGAAGCTAATTGGTTGTGAGGGACCTCCCAGACTATGTCTGTATGACCACAGTAGGGACTTGCACATTAAATCAAGCATCTCCTGTAAAACTCCAGGTGATTTCAGAACACCTGCAGGAAGAAATTTTCCAAAGTGCTGATACATCAAAAAAACATCTTCTGGTGAGCTGCTCACTTGTGCCAGACACTGTTCAGTTCCAGCACATTCATGTTTTACCGTCCAAAGGTTAAGCTGTGTTTGAGTGAGGGCGCTCTAGGATGAAGAGCAGTAGCATGTCCTTTTGCCTTTAAAGAAACAAAATTTCCAGGACCCAATCTTACTGTTAGTTGGACACATTTTTAAATGGCTAGAGTTTTTCCTGCTTCCCTCCTTCCTTTCCTTCTACTTCAGTCAGGTTCTGTGAGTTTTTAATTGCACAAGCGACTGAGTTAGCAGTGCATTATTTTTCATCAGTTGATTTTTCTGGCTTCAGAATTCTGAACCAAATTACACTTCCATCACCAACTAATTACTGGTTTATAATAATTTCACAGTGTGGAGTCTCCAGTAATCCAATATGCGTTGCCAACAGATCAACAATGCACCTTGTCACCTCAGGGATATTGATTGTGTTTATTGTTGGCTGAATTTCAGAACACCAGATGAAGAAACCAAGGCTTATTTCCCTTGAGTTTGGATTTGCATGATTAGTTCTCTGTATGTTACTCTGAAAACGGACATTAACTATTAAGAAAGATCTGCTTTTGAACAATTCTCTCTTTGCTTCCCTGCCTCTGAAGCACCTTTCCCTGAAGGGAGCATTGTGTTTCAACAAACTTGCTACTTCTGGTAACACAATAGGCACAGATGTCTTTGTGCAGGTACTGTCAGTAGTCAGAGACAGTTATTTTACAAATTGGTACAAGAAAGTCAGATACAGCTTAGGATGCAGAAAAATGTTGTTGACAACCAGTATCGAGTGCCGGAGCTAGCAGGCAAAAAAGCTTTTAATTCCTCACGTAGCTAACAGACCAGGAAATCTCACACTACTGAAGTTTAG
>NW_009921534.1:0-16695 GCF_000696875.1 Nestor notabilis | reverse complement strand
GCTGATACCCCGTCCATGTCAATGTATTTCCATCCACTGCTGGAACACAGCAGAATTTGTAGCAGTTGTTTGGTTATACTGTAAAACAGCTGAAAAGGACAAAGCAGCTATGAAATATTTACATAGCTATGCATTTAAAAAATGTGTCATTTAATCATCCACAAAACAGTAATTTATAACAGCACCAGACACTGTGAGACTCCAGACTGTTACTGCTAGTGCCCTAAAACTGGGGTTTATGTCCTGGTGCCAATAAAGATGAACCAGCTTCATCTGAAGACTCGTGTGTGTGTAGGGTCTGGTCCTGCTTTTAAGTGAATAATCAAGCCTCTGAAAAATCACCATTTTTAAATATATTTGATTCTTTCTGCCTGAATGTGTTTGAAATTACTGGCTGTCATCCTTGATGCTTTCTGGTCCAAAGAGGGTACAGGAAGGAATACCAGGCCTCAAGACAATTCCAGCAAAACACCTCTATAATAATTAAACTGTAAACAGCAGAGTCTGTGTTAACATTAAAACTACTTTTCTGCCATTTCCTTTGGAGTCTCAGACTGTGTTGGTCACACAGTTTAAGAAATTCCTGGCCACATGTGGACTGCGTGTGATAATTGTGGCTATGTTTAGCCATTGTTGGATGCATTATTCTGATGTATTATTCAGAAGACTCTGTTTATACCAATAGGCACATAAAAGGAAAGTTAATTTTGCAAAAATGACATACTGAATTTCTTCAGAAGCTTTGAGTTTTGGCTCTGATCTGCCTTGGCTGAAAACAGCAGGCATTTTGTTAGATATATATGGCATTAGCATTAGCCCTTTTGAGCTATGATGTTTCTTGTTACAGTCAACATTTGCCGTTGACATAATCCTATATTTAAGGTGATAGATTGGAACACGATGCCTAAGAGACCACTTCATCCTTCTAGGCTGGGATTACACAGGAAGCGTCTGACAGTAGCCTGCTTTCCTTAGAAAGCCTTGACTTCTGCTGTTAAATGCTGTTACATGTTCTCTGTTAAATCTTGTATGTTTATAATGGCATCAGATGCTGCTGCGAATCACTGGGGGAGCAGATGGCAAAGAATTCAAGTACCTAACTCCCTTTGATGCCCTTGGCAGTGAAGCATCCAAGTATCTTCATAGATTTGAGCCCAAGGAGCTGTGCCAGAATGCAAACAAAGGAATCTTTAGCCATAGACGTTGCAGCAACTTGCTGATTATGGACAGTTCCTTTCAGTCTCTCAGACCCCACAGATATTTTGCGCTTATTGCTCTGGAGCGTGTTAGACTCACAAAGGGACAGAGCAACATTACTAATTTATATTAATCACTTTAAAAATAAGCTGTGGAAAATATCAGGGAGGAGGCAATGGAAAAGCACAACTATCCTAGCTGCTCTTCCAACCCCGCAAACACACCAGATCACAGTGAAATCTCCTTTTAAATGAAACGTAGCGACATAACTTTGTAAGCACTTTGAAAGATGTCAAAATTTCCCACTCTGTGTACTGATGATGTCTCACACAGGAGAAGCAAAACTATTCATGTACTTTTGGGAAAGGAGTGATGAATTATTACCGTGATTATGGTTATTACTTAAGTGAGTGTCTGTTCCAGGAGTTGAAGATTGATGTGCAATCAAATGTCACTGCTAAGGTGGAGTTTATATATTAGATTAAAATAAATATTCAAGGTAGGGGAGGGTAGATAGTGGAAGAAAGTGCTTCCCAAAAGGTTGAACTGAGAGAAAGTGGCCTAGTCGAAAAAATATTTTCCCAAATGTTTTTTTTCAATAAACCAGAATGATACAAGTCTGATAAGAGGGTGATAAAGAAAACCAAAGAGAATGCTCCAACCCTGGCGGTGTTCAAGGCCAGATTGGACAGAGCCTTGGGTGACATAGTTTAGTGTGTGGTGTCCCTGCTCATGGCAGGGGGGTTGGAACTAGATGATCTTAAGGTCCTTTCCAACCCTAACTATTCTATGATTCTATGATTCTATGATCAGTGATGGAAAGAGGTACCTGTGTTTGATCACTGGATTTTTTGGCTTGAAGTGAAAGTTACTCGATGAGACTGAACACACTGACCATGCAAGAGGTTGTGGTAGTATCTCTTATCCTGAAGACAAGTGAATATGCTAGTCTGTCTCTGTTAAAGTATGCAGATGTGAAGAAGTGATGTTTGCCATCTGATTTCAGGTCTCTGAAAGTAGAGAAATCCAGATGCGATGACACAGAGACAAAAATAACTAATTACATTGACATTTATTTGTTTAGCCTCAGGCAGAACTCTGACCAGTTTAAAGTAATTTTTATACAGCTCAGCACTGGAAAGTCTTGCATACTCTTGTTTTGTTTTTTAATGTCTACATTTGCCTATCTCTTACCTTCTTCCCTTTGAGCGTTTGCTGCACTTGCTATGTGTAACAGAAACACTGTCCATAGCTATCCAACAGAAGTCTAACAACACAAAGCTTTCCACTGATAGCAATGGAATAATGCCTTCTTGGCATGGAGCACTCTTGGAAGGCCTACTTACAAATGATACACCTGAGGTGAATTCTTGCACTGCCAACAGTAGAACAATCCCTGAGTTTCATGGACGAAACCCTAATGTTTTAAATTTATTGCTCAGCATAGTATTGGAGTTAGTGGTCCTTTGGCCTCATCCACAGTAGCCAGATCTCAGAAAGCTACTTGGCTCTAATGGACTCTCCTTCAGCTGGAAAGATTCCTGGTCCCTTCCAACACTTTACTGAATGCTTTCAGGAGTGCTGCCTTTTGCAAATGTTCTCCAGAAGAATCTTCTTCAAATACATTCTACCTATGACTGACATGTAACATGACAGTTTTGCATTTTCTTATGTTATACTAGACACTGCCAGGGAGATATTTTGTTTCTTATAGAAGTGTTTATCTCTTTTCTCTTTGCTTAGAGATACAATTGTACTTCTGGCTTTCTTCAGTAAGAAAGGCCTGACTTTGTCAGATCCCTGCAGTCAAGATAACCTATTTCCAACTGTTTATTTGGGAATTTACCAGTCTGAGGAATTCCTAGCATCTTCTCTTTGATGAGATCAGCAGCGCAGCTCAACTCTAAACACATCAGTAATCGTTACTGGGAGTACCCATATTATCACCTTATTCACATCTCCAGGTAAAGCTTTAGTTCACATTGCAGAAAACAGATACTAATTTACATAAAATCTGCAGCTGCAGAGTTGAACAGATGTCTCAATGGCTGTTAGCAATCTCAGATCAGTTATGCTGATTTAGATCCTGACTCTAATTTAGACTAGCATTCAATTGCTAAAAGAATTTCTGTAGAACTGTATTAGTTTCTAACTAACCCTGTTAGCTGCATTCTGTATGGGCAAGGTTTTCAGAAAAGGCTATATTTTGAGTGACCAACATTAAACACCACAAGAGGGGTATGAACGTACGGACTCCATGTGATTATGTCTGCAGCCAGGCACCCAGCATTTCTTGTCAAGTTTAGAATCTGCCTTGAGTAATTTCATTAAAAGGCAGCAATTGATATCAGAAAACTGCTTGATAAAAAGCTGTCTGTCTCTGAGCTATGTATCTAATGCACTCTGAAGTCTTTTGACTTAATGTACTTTAGTTTGTCTTCAGCTACTTGAGTAATGTAAGAGGGAACAGCTTGTTTCCTTTGGAATGGAAATACTATTTGTGAAATAGCTTTTCCAGGAGTGAGTCACTGATGAAAGGAGGAAGTTTATTTAATATGCTCCCATGAAAAGTGCAGAGAGAAAATTGAGTTTTCAGTTCGACTGAAAGAAAACCGAGGGTTGACAATGTCAGGCAGCAATAAATATAGGATGTTCAGCTCCCACATGAAATAAACTCTCTACTTTTTTCCTGATTTTGATGGCATTCAAAGCAAAAAATATATCTGGATTGTGAAAGGGTTAGCATCTTAAACCGCCAAGACAAACTCAGTCTTTACTAGAAACAAATATAGTATGAAATATTTGATCCAGTCACATGTAATTAACTCTGAGGCAGAGCCATCTCCATGGTAGTAGGGGACCTGGCAGTGAGAGTGCACAGATTGCAAGTCCAGGGAATAGGACATCAGGTGCCCACTCAGACCAGTTCTTTCCTGAGCATGCCCAGGGTCTGGCCCGGCTGTGAGTCTGAGGTGGAGCCAGACACCACTTCTGCTTGTGCACATCAAAAGTGCCTCTGGACTGCATTCACAGGCACAGAAAGGACATCCTGTGAGACACATTTCACCCCAGCAAGCTTAGATCACAAATCCTGCTTGCCCATGCTGGAAGGTAGTGCTGCTATGAGAACACGTGAAACCCATGGGCCAAGTTCAGTGCTTGAATTCAACTCCATTGTTTTCAATTGGTGGTTGTCTGATTATCACTGTTGGGGTCAGTCCTGTTTGGATTTGCTGAGTTCAACCTATAATTGTCACAATAGGTTTAATTATAGTTAGTCAGAGACTTCATCAGGGGCCTTCTTATTAGACATGAACCCTTATGCCTTTGTTTTATAGGCACCTGCAGTTATGAAACCATTCAGAAGACCATCTCTTAGTTCTTATCTGTTGAGTCCTGATTGACTCATGACAGCTTCCATTCAGCAGAATCCAAATCTGGTTTTGTTTATTTTCTTTCTATGCCTTTTCAGCATGTACTGCCAGAGTCAGGCCTGCCCTCCAGTGGATGTATTTTCTGCACTTTGATCTGACTTAAATTTTCTGTAAGAAAAAGCATTACTGAAAGATGCCAACCAAAATCACACGGTACTACTGGAAAAGCTGAACAGTTTTCAGGGAGATAAGTTTAATGGGCCTTTGCTCTGCTCCTCTGAGCAAAAGATTTTGTGGTAATAACAAACATACTAGAAACAAATGCAGGAAGTAGAAATACAAGATGGTTTTCAGCTATAAGCTAATTTACAGAAAACAAATGCAAAAAAACTTAGACAAAGAAAAGGGACAGGCCTACTGTTGTGTTTTCAGTTTGAAATCAGTCATGACTTTATAGGCCATGGTGCTCAGAAGAGGAACATTATCTCGTTAAACAGAATCTTAGTCTTTTTCACACTCACTCCATTGTGAACACACATCCCATCTCATCAGATTTTGTTGGTAAATGCTGTAGGACAGGCTTTTCTTACTACTATTAGCCTCCAGGGCCCTTGGCACTCTGACCCTGCCATTATTGAAAAAGTATGCCCAGATGGCGCTTTATTTGAAACAAGTGGTATATTTTAGCCTTGTGTAAAAGAACTCACCTGAAAAAAAAGAAAAAAGGAATTATACAGGACTCAGTTTCTATCTATGATTTCCATTGCCACCACGGTGGATGTCACGAAAAAGACAGCAGAGCAGTTCTACTGGTGGAGATCTACAAATAGACCTGATTTGGCATCTGGTCCTCCAGCCACTGTAAATGGGAGCGTGAGGGAGCTGTGTGTACAGCTGCGAGGATAGCTGCCCTCACAGTACAGCCACTACACTGCGTTGAATTGTCCCGTGGGGTGGACTTTGCCCTTGCTTTACTCCCCCAGCAGTGTGCAATGGAAAGCACCAAGCTGTGATCATATCCTGTAGGGGGATAAGGGGACTTCTCACCCGACCCTATTGCTTTGCATCATGGGACCATAACAATGGCCATAAGGGTTCAGACCAAGAGTTCTCCCAGTATCCATAAACAACTACTTAGGGGAGAGTAAGGACAAGTACTTACAATACTCGCCCAAAACTCTCCCAGCCTCCAAATGTTCTCATCTCAGTAGTTTCCTGACCTTAAAATGTTAAACCTGATGTGTAAAACAAAACTCAGTACTTGCCTATTCTCTCCTTGAATCCATGTGATTTTTTAACATTCCAGTTTCCGTTGGCAAGGGGCTCCAGGGTTCTGTTACCACAGCATAAAGAACCTTCTCTCATGTTTTCTCCAAAGATTCACAATTTTTCTCTTATGTGGGAACAGTGATAGAAACATTCCTGCCTTGGAGCTTTCCTGACTCTTCTCTCTTGTGTTAATTTTTTTCTTTATAATACATGAAACCCAAATTTTGTAGGAATTCTCTTGAGTGGAAGAGGAGATACTTCTTTTTTTTTTTTAAATGATACAATACACCTTTCTTTTTTTGTATCAAAAGGCTTTTTGATAGGCAGCTACTGGAATCATGAGCCTCTAAGGGATTGGAAACTGATCAGAAGGTAAGGGAGAAAACATGGAGCCATGATATCTCTGAAAGAGAACTACTTCAGTGGAAGACAACCAAGCTTTCATAGGAAAAAAAAGAACAAAGAGAAAAATATCTATTTATAATGATAGACTATTATTAGTGTCATATTAGTTTATATGAGACAGTATTTATATACTTTTAGCAGCAGAGAATTTATACTCCATAGCATTGAGAAGGCAAGAATTGAAGTAAGATAAACTGGAAAGTTGAGGGAGACACTAAGCTACTGAGACCACCAGGAAAGCAGCCTTATTTTTCTGATGGTCAGAAAACAGTAGACATACGCTTTCTGCAATCTTTTTGGCAAGATGTCTCAGCTGAAGAGCTGAGTAACCAGAATGATATTTTCCACTTTCCACTTCTTTGAAAGCATTTCTGTTCACACCTTTACCATAGAAATGCTGTTCTTGGGAGAGTAGATCGCTCTCAGCCAAGCACACTCCCAGTCAGTGTCTTCTCTTATGATATTCCTACATCATCACATAAAGCTGAAGATTTAAGAGATGACTCAGTATCAAATCCAAAGACAGCATTCACATCCAAAGTTTTACTTCAGTGGTTTTGTTTTGCACCCATCAAGATTTTTTTGCCATAAATATTTCATGTTCAAAACAAGTACCTATAGTGGAACAGTGATGTCTAGTGAGAACTTTCTGCTGCCATCACTAGTAAAGTTGTTTAGGATATGGGAACTGACATAAATCTCTCTCCATCGGCTCTGTTTTCAATCTATTATTTGTCATCTTCTAATGAAAAAAATGCCAGCGCTATAGACTTGACTTCCCATTCTTTGTCTTTACCAATAATGTCTTTCCTTTTTCAACTAATTTCTAACTTACACTGCCACCTTGCATGTATTGTCCACCAGCAATACAAGCCTCAATCACTTGTTTGTCCACTTTTTTAAGTAGTGTCTAGTGTGAAGCTTAGGGTATTTTGACTCATGTCTCCCAATGAAATTGTTCTTTTTGGGTACACAGATGTGCAACAGCCTGTAAACTTTTGTAGCTCAGTGTTTCGTTAGAACATGATTGAATTCTTGCCCTTGGCCCATTGCCAGGCCACTGTACACTGATCCTGACAGCATTTTAAGTTTTACATTCTTTCCCAAGAATACTTTATAATGACATACATGATCCATCTGATTTCTTTGTATATTTGTTGCAACTCCACTTGTTGCATGTGTCTTTATATTAGATCATAAGTTTTTCTTATATAGGGACTGGCCTATATTGTGAGAGAATGCAAACAAATGACTCCAAGAAAAGATATGATGTGACTAGCAATCCTTTACTTTTAAATTTATTGCTTGCTGCAATCTGGAAACAAGGTTGTATCACACAGATCACCATTGTGAGCCAGACAGGACTAGCAGCACTGAAAGCACCTTCTGTATAAGGAAAAACATGCTGTTCACTTTGCTAAGATGAGAAAATTTGCCTCCAGTAGGGTTTTCCTTTGTATACAGTAGCAGAAGCAGATCATCAGAAATGACAGCTTGCTCCCTAGCCAGATGAAAAATGGGTATCTTAATTGTTGTGCCAAAAAGAGATAAACATAGTGAACAAAGCTAGCTCCAAGCCACAGAACCGAGGACACCAAGACCAAGGGACATGAAGGACTTTCCTCCATGGTTCCTCTGTAACACCGTGTACTATAACACAGAGATACAAATTCTTATTTTCTGGACATCAGGTAGCTCATTTCTGTATTGATTTTTTTCCAATCTCAAGCCTTCTCAGAGTCTTCTAAAACAGACAGTAGGATAGCACTGTACAAAAAGTAAAGAGTACAAAAATTAGCATAGCCCTTCTGCTAATAATATTTCCTGGCTGGGTTAAAGAAACTGTCTCGGCCTCTGACAGTGCCCCTCCTTCCTCCTCTGCTTATGAGAAACTACAGACACTTGTGCCTTCTCTGTGCGGGGGGAGAATTTCATCTCTTATTGACAAATACTTCCTCAGGAAAATGTTCTGTTCCTCAAATTTCCTGTGTATTAAATTTGACATGGTAAAGGATAGTTATAAATGAAAGTAATTAGCCTGAAGTTTTAGAAACTGAGTGGCAGAAGCTAGCTGATTTTCCAGACAAATGGTTTTTTTCTAGTGAAAGTACACCATGAAAACATAAGATTTTGACATTCAGAGCTCCGAATGCTACTTCCTAAACACCTGTTCATGTTTAATTATGCAACAGTGAATTTACCCTGAGAATGAATGGTGTTTGCTATCTGAAATGAAACTCATAAAAGAACAAGATTGTATCAAATACTACTTTTGTTCATAAAGCAAAAAGAAAAAAAAGATGTTAATTTGGAGGCTGTATTTTTTGGTCTTCTTTAAACCTTAGAAGAGAGCAGTAAACAATGACTCCAGTTAGCACAAGCCCAGATGTGGTGCTGGCTTCCCTGATTCATTAACACACTCTCTCTTGCTCTCTGAATAAGACCTGGGCCACAAATACAGTGTAAACATTGGCTTGGAAATCAGAGATGAGCTAGGATCCCTCATTGTATTACTGAGCCAGTTGTTTAACTTCTCTACCCCAGTTTCCACCTTGGAAATGGGCTTCAATAGCATTAGTGTTATGTACCTTGAACTGCAGGTCAGACAATCAGCTGCTCTGAATTAATTTGGCTCCACTAAATGTAATGGAGCCATAATAGTTTGCAACAGCCAATGGTGTGTTTCTAGTCACTTGTTCTCATATTCCTCAGTGTTAAGTGTTTGCTTACTTTTCTATTCACTTATCTTTTTATCCATAATGGAGGACATCTATCCTTGAGTACCAATCTCAATATACAACTTATGCCCTTATGTACCTCTCACACACTTTTATCACTTACCAAAGGTTTAGGTGAAGAAGTCTTTGAGAAGAATTTTCTCTAGGACATGGCTTATAGTGCCTCACATACTAGAAAGGGTGCCTGCAACTGCACACAAAAGCAAAGTAGGAAAGACTTGGAAAGTATGGGCTATTTTGCAAGGCCCTTGATACTGTATTGGTGTCAGTGACTTACCTGAGCAACATGCTCAGCATCAGGTGGGACGCTTGCAGATTAATACAGCACTGTAGATGATGTTTCTGCTGTTGTCACGAATGAAATATGTAGGTAACTCTTAGATGGATCCAGGATTGTTAACACTTAGATGCCAGGATCTCAGTCCTGGCCAGTAGAGGCCACTAAGAGATTGCAGGAAGAAGAGCTGTTGTACAAAGCCCCGGAGACCTTGATCAGCATGCTCACTGCTGGAGAGATAGCATCTGGGCTATGGATTAGGACTTTTACTAACCAGAAAGAATCTTCTAAGCATTTTCAAACTTTCCAAGATTTTAAAAATAAATTAGAGATGAATATTGCTTTTGCCACTGGTCTGCACTCTGATTGGGCTGGTGCTTGCCAACAATGAGCTGGAGCAGGTGCAGAGGGAAAACTCTTGTACACAGTGCTAGGGAGGACTTTGTAACTGCACCGTGTGGTTTGGTACAGTTAGCTGAAGACCCACTGTCAGCATGCTTATGTCAGGGTTTAATGGTCAAGCTGACATGTCACATGTCATCCCTTTTGGATGGGTAGCAGTAAAAGCTCAGGTCTAGCCCATGGGGCCCAGCTGTCTGCGTCACAGGGATGCAGTGAAGTGGCTGAGGTGGGCTTGAATCTGCTGTTAACTGTAATCTCATGTTCCTCTTGATGGGCATTTTGTATTTGTGAATGGCAGTGTTAGCTTACTCCAAAGTTGTCTTCTTTCCTCATGTTTTTCTCAGCCTCTTTGGGTTTTATAAAACCTAATACCATTATGTCTTTCCCCAGTTCAACCAATTCATTATTCTGTGCCTAGCCTCATTCAGTTCTAGGGTACCCATTGCTGCAAAGGGGGAAGCATTGGGTAAAAGAAATCAATTTTGGCTTGGTAACTTCCTTCCACAGTAGTGTGCAATTCTGTCCAGTCTTGAGCTCGTTTGCATGCTGTAGCTGGTCATGACAAGTTAAGAAAAGTCATCTGAAAATTCACTCAGTGCATGTCTTCAAGTGCAAAACTCTGTCACACAGCAGTTCTGCCTGCTCAGAGTGGTTTCTGAACACTAACAGGTTCAGCACTGATTCTGCTGTGAACAGGCTTTTCACTGACCTTTCTGGAGCTTTGAAGGCAGCACTTCCTCAGATTCAGGTCTTCATTTTAAAGCATCAGCTTTTTGCTGAAAGCACACCCTAAAAAGCCTTGGTAGAAGCTCTTCAGAGGCAGCAATTCAGTCAGGCTGTATGTATTTTCCTTTTTCAAAGAAAAGGCTAGGCACAAAAAATACAGAGCAGGAGCTGGGAGGTGCAGCCTTACACAGAGGCAAGATGCTCCTTGGCAATAACTTGGACTGAGGAAAGTGGCTTCTGACTGACTGAATCCCCAGCCCTGCACCAGCCTGGCTGTGCTATTGCAAACTGTGTTTGTGCCATCTTTGGCAGCCCACACTCCAAGTGGGAGAGAGAAGGCAGGTGTTCCTGTGTCAGGATCCATTATGGTGAAGGGATCTCTGAGCAGGTAAAAATGCAAACAGCATTCCTCGCAGTTTCACATACATTGCTCCTGCTGCTACTCTGTAGGTCTGAATCTGATCCGTGTCCCATGCTGTGTCAAGCACAAACCACAGACATGAAGAGTCTTCTGGCAAAGCTGTACTTTAAATATGCAGTTATGACCGAGCAGAAAGTGTCTGGTTTTACCTCCCTCCTTTCCTTCTGTGGAGAGAAGGTGCAGCAGATGATGTATCCACTACTTCTTCAAAGCTTGGGTGTAAAGAAACTAGCCTCATAGGGATGGTGTTGTTAGGTACAGTGTAGAGTCATTGAATCATAGAATTATTTAGGTTGGAAAATACCCTCAAGATCATTGAGTCAAATCATTAACCTAACACTGCCAAGTCCGTCACTAAACCATTTCCATGGACAGCCTGTTCCAATGCTTGATAGCCATTTTTGTGAGGAAATTTTTCCGAATTTCCAATCTAAACCTCCCCCTGTTGCAACTTGAGGCCATTTCCTCCTGTTCTATCACTTATTACTTGGGAGAAGAGACCAACACCCATCTTGCTACAACCTCCTGTAGTTGTAGAGAGTGGTAAGGTCCAGTTTATCAAGAAACCCTTTTGTTTTGTGACACTTCAAATGGAACGTGTCAGCTAAACAAGATGTAGCCCTCCAAGAAATGTAACCAAGAATGTTTCTCCTTACTGTTTTCACCACTGATGGGGAGATGCCAGGTGGGACAGAAGTTCTGTTGTTCATGAATTACCTTTTTCTCATTGCTTGACACTTTTAATGTGTTTCACAAAGGTTGAGCACTCGAATTACATAAGAAGAGGTTTCTGTGAGCTCAGTCAAGTCCCTTAAGCACTTAAAATACAGCAAGATGTAAGTGGTACAGATTACAGACTAAGCTGTAAATTATTAATAAGCTTGTTCAGGAAATTCATCACACACTGAAAGGCACTTTTTATAGTCTAATGTGTTTCAGTAGCCTGTAACAGCATGCTGTTCCATTCAGCAAAGTAGAAAAGGATTTAAAAGTTTGGGAAGACAATCTTTTTTCCTAGGGTTTTCTTGCTTGCCGTTCACTAACTGACATAACAAAATTTATAAAATACTTTATCCTCTGAGAAACGTGTTGTGCTGTTTTTAGATGGAAGACATTGTATCTTGTTGAAGATGCAACTCTTTGAACAGAAAAATTGAATAAATTGACGTTATAACAATGGCAAAATTTAAAACAAAGAGATTTAACAGGCTGTGCTTCTGAGATCAAAATATATAGTACAGTAACAGAAGTTGTACTCAGCAAAGACTTATAAAAATAAATGGGAGTTCCTGTGTCTCCTTGCAGTTCTCTGCTGATTTTGTTAGATGTGAAATACAGTCTAATTTCAGCAAGATTTGATTTTTCAAGCAAAAATTATTTTTCCTCAATCCAGGTCGTAAATTACCTACCAAATGTAGACTGCATATTGACATCAACGTTGGGATGCACAGCCATCTTGTGACAGCATCCAGGGATCTGACCTGGGTGGACAGGTCCTAACTGTCCTCCAATAGCTCTATTTCCTTCAGGCTGCCTTCCTGAAGTAGAAGTTGTTTTTTGGCCCCAGCCGCTTACGGGTCAGCGCAGGCTCCGCGGTGACACAAAGGTATGATGATCTGAAAGTCTGAGTCGTACTCAGAGCCAGGAAAGTGAGAGCTCCAATTCGCAGACCGACTCGGAAGCACTAGAAAATCGTGTCCTCACCGTAAGGGAAGTTTACTTTTTTCCCCTCCTTCTGCTATCATCATAGAATGCGCTTTGTATTCTTTCACTCTTGTGCCTCACCAGTGCAGTTATATAGTTTGTGTATCCAAGACACAGCTTTTCTCAGTGCTCTACTTACCCAGATGTCCGCTGCGCACCCCAGTGTCAGAGCAGTGTGGAATTTGCTGACAGGAAGGGCAAGGCTCAGCAAGGGGTGCTCGACCACACCATGCCACCCTTTAACTCCTGTGGTGGATACTCTGCATCCTACTGCACTGCCCTCATATTAATGGCCTTAACAGGTGGATATGTGAAATAAATTGCTGTTCCTGGTTTTGTTATACTACCAAAAGTACGAGCTATCAAGTGCCTCTCTTCACTGCCCCTCTTCACTGCCCACAGTATAAAAGCAGTGAGAAGCCATGAACCAGAGACATAGAAGGCACAGAATGGGAGAGTGAGCACAGTGATGCAGAGACTTTAAAATCAAGAGAAATTGCAGCCTGGCTTTCACATATCCCCAACTAAAGCACTGGTCTTGCAGTCTTATGCATGTCATTATTTTTCTCTTGAGAAGAAATCTCATTAGCTTTACTGGTTCAGACCAGGTTTATAGATAATAGCATTTAGACCTAGATCAGTCATGGTTTAGCTAGTCAATATCCTGCAGCCAGACATGAGGTTGGTATTATTTTATGCCAATGGAATGATCCCTAAACCGAGATATACATACATAATTATTTTCATGACCATATTACACATCTCCAGTCAGAATAATATACCTGGCTGAACAATGCAACATGGGCTCATTTGAGCTGCTCAGCTCATATTTGGTTTCAGACAGAACCAGACAGAATGAAGGAGCCTCAGTTTTCCCTGAGGAAGTGCACTCCGGACTCAGTGGGAGTGTTTGCCTGAGAACAGAGAGTAGGAGTAGATACAAGGCTTTTGCCCTATGATAGCAAAGTCTCCATATGGCTTTGCTTGACAGGGTCAACAGTGCGTGGATGGAGAGTATGAACTCAGAGGACACTAAATAATAATTTCTTGTCAAGTGACAAGGAGTGCCAAAAGAGGCAACTGCTTTAATCAGGTCTTGATACAGAAGTCATTCTGTTACCACACAGAGTAAGGTTTTACCCTTACGTAAGTGTTTTCTGTTTTGCTATGGATGCACAGAGAAAAGACAGTGCACCTGTAATATTTGCTAGCATTAATGTGGGAATTTCGCACTGGTCACAAACCTTGAAACCACAAGAAAGTTAAGTTAGAAACTCATCTACAGAAAAGCCTTTGATAGCTCATTGGTATGCACTTCAATTGATATTTCAGATTAAGTCCTTTGCATGTTCTCTATAGTTAAAAGAAAAAGCGTTGGCAGTGGTTTTTCATAACTCCCCACCTTTAAAATGGGTTGCCTTAGTTACCATGGCCCGCTTGAGAGACAGCGAATTTAGTACTAATACATTTTCAAAGCCCTACAGTTTCTGTAAAATCCCTGTGTCATGATCAGCTACAACATATGCTTTTGCCAGCGTTAATAAGCTACACTGGTGATGTCTGTAAATCAGAAGTGAAGACTGTCACAGGCCAGAACAATAGCTGTGGGTCATTACCTTGGTGACTGTCCTGTGTATATTGAGAGAAACAGGTTGTGAGTTTCCCTGTAATTGAAAGCAAGATTGGCTTCAAGTGGCTCAGATATCTGGTGCTTGAAAGCAGTCTACTGCAGACAAGATCATACTTTCCCCTGTAGGAAATTGGTATGTCTTGAGTTGTCCTCTTGCTTGGTGATTCAGTATTTCCTCTGACATTGAAGAAAACCGCAGGAAACAGTTATTCTTTAAAGGGTCACTACTGTCCATCAAAAACGGAGGTCTCAAAGGCTATTGATTTGTCTTGTTCTCATGGGCACAGTATTTGGTTTGAGAACAGCTCTCTGTGTTACCTGTTGTGATAAAATTAATTTTCCACCCCTACTTCTCTTTTTCTTTTGTTTAACTTCAAAATTTTTAAGTAGTATGAGTAAAGTGTAAAGAAATTTTATGTTATTTGTGTAATTGTTTATAGTTCCTAAAACCTCTTCAGCTCTAGAAAGGAAATGTCTCTTCACAAGGTGAAGGGTTGGCAGCAAAGGAATAAGCAGCGCCGAAGAGTGTGGCTCTTTCTGAGCTCGGGGTCTTGGGGGATAGTACAGGATGAGACACAGAGTTCTGCTTTCATGGAAGCATCTCCTTCACAAAACAGCAGCCGTGGGCTGTGCTGCAGGACCAAAAGTGCCCTGTTCATTTGTTCAGAGGCAGCGCTCTTACTATTCTTTAATCTGAACTTAGGGTTGTGTGATCATCTGAGTGAAGAATAAGAAAACAAAGAAAGAAACAAACAAAAAATTCAGTTTATGAAGTTACCCAGTATGTATTTCACTGCAGCCCCATTGTTTTCCCTGCTTAATAGTCTGCCACCTGTTGGTGTTTCTAAAATGTATAGCTCTCCAAGCTTGAGCTATCTCAAACTCTTTAAGAGTAGTAATTTGAAGGAGGAAAACACTGGATCTGCCTTTTAATATAGCTTCTCCTGATAGCAAAAGCAACCTTCTAAGACTTCAAATCACTAAAAAAGCCTCCCCTTTTTTCAGAAGCTTCTGTTTTTCAGAAAGGGCAGACTTTGGGCTGAGGTTATGCATGTGAAGTTAACCCCCATGGCTGAGACGTTATACTGAGAATGTTTCACAAAGGTTTAAGTGACAGTGAGGAAAAACAAGAAGTCAGCTTCAGACTCAGTCTTTGATCACAGTTAGGACAAAACCAGGTGTATTTTTGCCTGTAAACAAATTTCCTGATGTGTATAATTGTGCAAGACAACCATTGCATGTTTTTCTATGTATGATATCAAGAGGGCAGCTACTCTGCTCCTTAAATCCACCAGTTTCTGGTCTTTCTTTCCAGCTTTACAAACAGAAATGCCCTCTGGGGCCAGCCTGCCAGTCCACTTGCTCTCAGTGGTAATAGGAGTTGCTATTTAAGGGAGAGGTCCCTGTCCCTCCTGCGGTCCTTTCCCCACAGCCTCCCTCAGCACCCACAGCTGGTGTACCTGCGATGTTAGGGAGGACATGTAGGCCTTGTTGTTTGCGAATGTATCCAATCCCATTTTGGACCTGCTAATACTGTCTGCCTTGCAGCCTCCTCCAAGTTCTAGGGGGTTGCTGCCCACTGTGTAAAGATGAGCTTTCTTAAGTGTGTTTTGTAACGACTTACCTTTGCAACACCCACAGGAAGAAGGGCATATTCAGCCTCGTCTAACAGGAGGGAAAGATCTGGGGGATTGTTTCCAAAAGTGCCTGTTAATAGTGGATGTCTCATGCATGAGTTTGTCTAATGCAAAGTATTTGAGGCTTGATTTATTCAGATGCCTAAACTGATTTTTATCCCAGATCAGTCATGCGCAATGATTGACATACAAACGAGGATCACTTGTGGTGTTGTTTGATTTATTGACTGACCCGTAATTAAATACAAATTTCATGGCAAAGTGGAGGCCAAATCTAGTTCTCCCAATCATGGTCAGCTTCCTTTTTTTTTTTTTTTTTTTTTGGAAGCTTGTGTCTGGCTCATTATTTGTTATCTTGTGCAGCCAATATCAAAGAGGAGCCACAATCAAAGCTGGCATCATTCACTGATGTTCCAGACTTATCCACTAAACAAAGAGTGGCATTTTCCTGATACAGGGAAAGCTGCAGTAGAAAGCACAGAAACACAGTGTAGAACCATACAATTACAGCCTCTCTTTTAAGGCCTATACAGAAAAGTATAGAATTAATACTGCTGGGAGTAAAAGCATCTCAAAAAGTGTCTCATGGTTCCAAATAATGCTGTATTCCCTAATTCATAATTCTCAGTATTTCAAAATCCAAACCCGCACAATATCCCCATCACAATCAAAAGAGGAGAAAAAAAGTACTCTTCTTCTTCCAAGCAGCGAGTGTTCAGAACCAACAGACTGTTTATTCCTCATATCCTTCTATATTAAGCAGCAAGCAGTCACAGCAGGATTTGGTTAGGTCCTCTGAAAGAACTGGACCACAGCAACACCTGGAGCAATCCAGGCCCCTCCAGGGGCAGTCTCGTGTTCAGTGGTGGGTGATCCCATATCCTGCAGCAGAGCTATCCCTAGGCGGGTGGGAGA
>NW_009921533.1:4086-6890 GCF_000696875.1 Nestor notabilis | reverse complement strand
GTTGCCGGCTGGGCTTGAACCACGACAGTAAAGTATGCAGGGACCCCCACTCTTTTGCCAACACAACCAACAGAGTAATGTCTAGTTGGTGCATGGATAACTGGGAATGTGGGAAGGTACAGAGCTGGAGCACCCACATGTCCCCAAAGAAGGAGGGATGTGCATCTGTTAGAGCCTGTACTCCCTGAAGGGGAAAGGAAGCTGGTAACACACATGGCAGGGGTAGGGGGTGCAGATGACTATGAGTACATGATAGAGAGAATTAGACTTCTGGGGATTCATTAAAGAAAGTATTTACAAAGGTACTTATTAATATTTTATAAATGTCTAGTATTGTGGTTTATCTGTTTTATTTCTGATATTGAGCCTGAATTATAGCTTGCTGATTTCTCACTGATTATGTACCATTAACGAATCAGTACACACTAATTTCTCCTTATTTGTTTTAAACTACATGAACTGAGCAGGATTTTTCCTTGTGACGACCCTCAAAAAACATTATTCAAACCTATTAAAAGAAGTAATCACTGTGATAATATGAGATAAGAAGACAAGAAAAAATGTTTGGTAGACGGGAAGATTTGATTCAGTTTCTGCTGAAGGGAGGCTTAGGAAGATTCACACCAGGTGCTCATGAAGCGTTTGCAAATAGACTGGATTCAGGTAGCCACAAACCTCTCATGATGACCTATGACTTATGTGGATTTGCCAGAACTCCCTTTACTGGGTTCTACAGCTAGGGAAACTTTTGATGCCTTAGGCTTTTGCGGAGATTTTAAAGGTAGACACTATGCCAAAACAAAAGAAACTAAGTTTATGGTACTCAGTTCACAGAGCAAAGCCAAAGAGAAGCAGAATTTCTTGTTCCATACCTGTAAAAACTCACTCTGCTGCAATCTGCTCTAGCTGCAGGTGATAGATGAACATTTTTGGCAGCAGACAGTCAAGCACACTGCAGCAAACCAACCATGATATCAGAAAGATCCATGTAACATGTCAGCTTTTAAGAGAGAATTGTAAAGTTCGCATCAGCCTAAAAGGTTTAAAAAACCTTTATAAGACATCTTTAGCTGTGACTGACACATGATTTTCTGACATTCACTTTTGATCAATCTGTGTAAATAAATTTCAAGGCTAACATAGTATCAGTCCTGCAATACAACCAAACATAACTGTAATTTATACTGTATCATTCAAAACATATGTAACAGTGAGTTTAACTGAAAAGCAGAAGACAGCTTCTCTCCAAACACCCAGTTTTCCTCCCAGAAATAGTGATAGCTAAACAAGGCCCAAATTAGATCATAATGTTTCTAGCTGAAAAATGAAAGGCTTATTTTCCCAAAACTTTAAAGATCACTCAAGCCCCTAAATATTCTGTGGACATAGCAGAACTTGACACTGTAAGTCCTGTAAAACCTGTTGGTGTCTTCCACTTCTTCAAGCCAGTTCAAGGTGAAAGTTGAGACTGAGAGTCCCTACCGAGTATAAATGAAAAACATTCATTCTTTCTCCAGGGTGCTCCTTATCAAACAGCAAAATCAGAAGAAAAGCAACTGAGAAGTAAAAGCAAGTTGAAAGCATAGTAGAGAATGCAAAACGTGTAAACAGAGGGTTGCAATCAATAAATGATGCCATACACAAATAAGCTCTCACTCTGCCCTCTCTCTTCTATGGTCTCATGGTTCACTTTAATCCTAAATCATTCCCTCAGACATCTCCAGGAAAAGATACCTAATAATATGAAATGCATTTGTAGCAGAAGAGACTGCTGGTATCTGGTGAAATGTGCCATTTTCAGAGCTGTTGGACTTAATAACAATAGTAAAGCCATAAGTGAAGAGAGGAAAGAGTTTAAAAATTGAAAGAAAACTTTTATTTATTCAGATGTTTTCTATGTGTGGTAGGACTTCACCCTCTGGCAAACTATTCCAAGTTCTTAACCTGCCCTTTCTGCCTCTGTCTCAGTCACAGCACTGTTGTTTCCAGGTGACATTTAGAATGTCTGTAAGCTAAATTTCCACACTTAGTGGGGGAAAAAAAATAAAGCATGACATATGGATAATTCAAATAGCATTTATTTCACTGTGGGATACTCTTAACTTCACTTAGTAAATTTGAACAATTGAGAGTATGACTCCTCCAAACTACTGGCTTGTTAATATTGCAAATACTACATTTCTATGTTTGATCCTTGTCTAGAAATATTTCTTAATTCTTTTTTAGTTGTAATGAGATTAATTCTGAACTGTATTAAGACTGTTTTATCAGCATAAATTGATTAGCTCAGTGAAATAATGTAATTATTTACTTTTTATTAATATGTCAAGGCCATACCTAAATGCATTCTATCTCACTTCAGGCACCTAAACAAAGTGACTAATCACTGTATGCCTACTTCCAGTGCAATGAAACGGGTGCCTTCATATAGTAATTCGGGTCCTACAGAAGGTGCCTCTTTTTCTCTCACAGCTGCCAAAGACGGAGTCCATAGGGCAGCTCTGTTCAGAGTTTAGGCGCCTCAGTTGTGTCTATAATGATAGGCAAGATCAATGTCAACCTAAGCACCCTGTGAACTTTTCAATGTTTTGGAAGGACATGCTTTGCTAGTTCTTGGAACAAGCATTTTTTGTGAAATGCCAGCAACCACTGCAGGATGACTGCTGATAAGTACTCAAATTAGAATTTGGGAAAAATTAGGAGGAAAAGGGGTACCAAGGACTGTTTCGGAAACACCGAAGTCTGGTTGGGTGGTAGAAAATTCCTTGAGGCATAGCAGGAATACAACAATGTTTCAGATAGAG
>NW_009921533.1:219-4055 GCF_000696875.1 Nestor notabilis | reverse complement strand
TGATTATAAGCAGCGTGAGAGTGCCTTATATAGGGAATACAGATTTTGTGAGAAACAGAAGAGTTAATGAAGGGACTCGAAAAGCATGATTGCAGGGAGAGACAAATGGAGAAAAATTATAAGCTTATGTTCTGCAAAGACAGGAATATGGTTTAGCAGGCATTAGAAGACAAAAGAAGGAGAGGCAAGAGTCAGAATTTAAGTGGAGAGAGCAGAAAGGTGAATGCAAGATTTGGGAAAAAGGAATATCACTGTTGACAGAGAGAGGGAGGAACCTGAGAAAGTTGATCTTAAGAAACTTCTCAAACTTTTAAGAAGCAAGCTTTGGTACAGGCCATATACAGTAGAAAGAAGTCAGTGAAAAGATGGGTAAAATTTATTTTATTTTGGTTCTTTCCTTTATTCCATAACGAGCTTTTCCAACTCGTCTTCTGTGAACTGATGTTATCTTGGGCCCCTGGCTGCTGGAGAATGAAAAACACAAGCAACTGAAACACTGACGACATTTACAGGAGTCAATCCTGCAGGAAAAAGTCTAAATAGCTTTTGCTGACTCACTTAAGGGTAGGCTGAAATGTGGTATTAAAGGTACTGAACAAGCTGGCTCATGTACCCAAAGCAGTCAAGATTAGCTGGAGCTAATTTACTCTGTGAGTGGGTCTTGGAAAAGAGGGAATTTAAGACAGCCTCAGTTAAAAAGAAACTTCAGTGTCAGGGAAAAATGGTCTTATCAGAGATATTTCTCAATATTTCAGTTTAGTAAACAATTCCTGGTCCTAGGGAAATGACCTTGTGCGCTGCTTTGCTTTTGCAGTCAATAAGTATTTCCTTGCATAGTTTATCAATGATAAAGATTATATGTGTAGCTAAGGAATATTTCTATTAGTAAAGTTCTAGTCAGTAACATGGGTTAATTCATCCTGCTGCTTCACCTGCTGGCAAGAAAATAACTCTTAAGTGCTAAAGTATTTAAGAATGGGGCAGAGTTCATCAAAGACTTCTGTTCTGAAATGCTACCTTTGGAGAAGAGTCTAGGCTCAACATCATGAGCCTACACTTCATTCAGTGTTTAAGTAACAAGGATTCATATCTCAAACATTTTGTTCCTGTTTCAGTACATCTTACAGTTAGCAAACAACTTTGGATGTTAAGTCAATTTCGTATAAAGATATTTATAGAAAGATACTGGGAAATAGGATCTCATTCTCCAATTGACTTGTTTTCCAGCTGTCTCAATTTCTTTATGTTGCTAGATATGTTGGGTTGCTAAATTCACTATAGCAGTTTACCTTCAAGCAGCCTGCTCTGATTAGATCTAAATTAATCCCTGAAAAAGAAGACAGTTTACATCTTTGTTTGGGTACACAGCATGTTACTATATTCCAGGTGCCAGGTTGAATGAGAAACATTTTTTTGGTATTAATTTCTCAGATAGAAGTTGAAAAGCTTCTGTAGATTAGTGTCTCCAGTGCAGAGTTCTATGCATCCCCATACTTGTGTATAAACTGATTTTCCCAAGTGATAGAAACAAGGCACATTATGTTGAGGATAGCACCCCATTGAATAGTTATACTCATTCGGTGAGAAAACAGAACATTGTGGCAGAACTTGAAGCACTGTTCCCTATAAATACACATTTTATAAGGTCAAATCACATTAGGAATTTTACTGACATATAAACTAAGGAGAATGAGCACTTGTCATCAGTATGAAAAAGCAAATTAGCAGATGATGTCACTGCCTTGTATATTTTGATAGGTTGAGAGTCAGAGAGTATTAGTCAGAAAATTTATTTGCATCCTTACCTATAAGTTGCTTACACCTGTTTTATACCCTTTATGACCACTCTGTGTTTGGCCTTTTTAGGCCTGCAGAATTCGTATTTCTTCTTCTGGCTCATATTTGTAAAATAAGACACACTTTAATGAAGTTGTAGCAGTGATACTAACATCAACTAAAGAACATTACTAAGAAGAGATTGCTGAGATATCCTCATTTTAAGTCACACAGAACAAAGGTAATTTATTTTAAAAAAATCAATTAAAATCTTTTAAAAGGACCTCAGACTTCTTCATTGCTAAGCTATAAAGACTAGCATCTAAATTGCTTTCTGATTAAAGAAGTTCTATAGGAGGTTAACAGAAAATCTTGAATGGAATTGCCAGTTCCATCGATTAGGTACAATTTATGATGCTGGCTGGGTAAAACCTAATTTTATTTAACTTATTATGTCAATTGTTATTCTTCACATCAGTAAAAGACTAACCCATTTTGTTTCCTATGTGATACTATTATCAATTAATCAATACTTTTCAAGTGTAAAAGGCAGAATTTTGAAATAGTTTCAATCTTTAATCATTCAGAAGTCAAACTGTTCTCCTTGGTTTTGATCAAAAAGCAAATACCGTGGAACAAAACTTTAGAACCCTTTATGTGAGTTTAAAAAGTTATGAATTCAGCTGCTATTTAACACTGGGCCATGACAGACTTCATATCAACCTTCTAAGAGCAGCGCAAATGCAGCATTAGTATTTTTACAGTAAATGAAAACAAATCATTTCCTTTCGGGTCTTTAAACTGTGCATGATTCCAGCTCTATTTAATCAAAATTATCACTGCTTTTCACAGTTTCAGAACTGAAAGGTGGACAAAGTAATTACTAATCAAATATTACATGAGACTTGTGGCTTTGACAGTGGAAAAGGTTGAATCAGCCACCAACTGAGTGCAATAATATGTTAGGCAGACTTAAATATTACTGAAACAGTACAATTGAGAAGATCAGCAGGGTGGTTTGTAGCTGTAAATTGACAGGAAGATGTCTAATAAACATCACTTTCATCTCCAAACAATTCTGTCTGTAACAATTTAACTTTGTCTGCAGAATTATCAGTAAGTTGTTGTGAGACTGGTTCAGAAATGTAAGTTAGCCCCTATCTCAGAGGAGAAATTAAAAAGTCTTATTGTAATTTCTTTTTGCCCTTCTTTTATCAAGTAACTTCTTTATTTCTCAAATTGCAGCACACAGTTATTCAACTGTTAATTTTTCAAACATAAATGTTTGGTGCTTTTTTTCCTGTAATGGCAGATCTCTTAGAGGACTCTCCTACAATATGATTTGGGGTTAATACACACCAAAATTAATTAAAATGATGAAATATTCCATCATGTTAGCATTTTAATGGAATTAAAATTTTAGCACAACAAGTTTTAATTCTTTTCACAGTTTATTGTAATAACATATTCAGCTTTAAAAACATTTGTCTGGATTTCAAGAGACATATTAAGAGATAAAAGACAACATTTGAACAATTTTTTCATAAACAAGTACCTGACTGTTTTTCATGGTTTAAGACCAGCCGGTAACTCAGAACCACTCGGCCAATCGCTCACTCCCCCCGCTCTTCATTCCCCGTTCTCAGAGAGAGAGGGAGGAGAATCAAAAGAATGTTACTCCCACGAGCTGAGATAAGAGCAGTCCAGTAACTGAGGTATAATACAAACAACTACTGCTACCAATAATAATGATAAGGGAAATAACAAGGGGAGAGGATACAGTAGCTCACCAACTGCTGACAAATACCTGACCTGACCTGAGCAGCGATCAGGGCCTTTAGGGTGACTCCCCCCAGTTTCTATACTGGGCATGACGTGCTATGGTATGGAATAGCCCTTTGGCCAGTTTGGGTCAGGTGTCCTGCCTCTGCTTCCTCCTGGCTTCCCCTCCTCCCTGGCAGAGCATGAGACTGAGAAAGTCCTTGGTCGGAGTAAACATTACTTAGGAACAACCAAAAACATCAGTGTTATCAGCGTTGTTCCCAGGCTGAAAGTCAAAA
>NW_009921533.1:0-200 GCF_000696875.1 Nestor notabilis | reverse complement strand
AAAAAAAATACCTCTTGTGGCTAAAGCCAGGACATTATCCACTCCTTATTCCATACCATTCATGTCATGCTCAGACTTCACATTTTTATATACACTATTGCTTTTGTCTTTTCATATATATATATATATGTATATATATGTATACACTCACACACACAAAGAGAGAAATAATCATTCCTTAGTCCATGGACCAATCCCTA
>NW_009921532.1:0-13764 GCF_000696875.1 Nestor notabilis | reverse complement strand
ACACAGATGGACTTTTACGTGGCTAAGCAAGGGTGGATTGCCATGTTGGTGGCACTGTTCCGGAGGACACCGTGTGTAGGTGAGGCCCAGCAGCAGCTTTTTGTCCTGCTGGCACCTGAGGCTTAGAAGCAGGGCCTGGATGTTTGCACTTTGGGATCTGGTGGTTTGAGTTAATTTGGGGCATTTGAAGGTGGTTTGGGGGCATTTCTGGAAGGTATTGAGCTGGTCTGGGGGCAATTTGGGCTGTTTGTGCCTAATTGGGAGTAATTCCAGCCATTTGGAGGCATTTTGGGTGAATTGTGAGTTGCTGTGGGGACTTGTGGGTCATTTGGGGGAGTTTTGGGCTATTTGGGGGCTGGTTTAGGATGGTTAAAGCCACTTTGGGGGTAATTTGAGCTGATTTGGGGCAATTTAGGTGGGGTTTTGTGTAGTTTCATAGAATAGTTAGGGTCGCAAAGCACCGTAAGGTCATCTAGTTCCAACTCACTGTATATAATAGCTAGGGTTATATTTCAAAGGTTGGGGATATATGTCGAGTTTTTGACACAGGACGGCAGTAGCGAGGAGCGCCGAGCACCACACTGCACCCCTTCCATCCCGACCCCTATCTGCAGTACTGAGTTTTGGACACAGGATGGCAGCACCACCACAAAAATCCCAAACGTCATTTTTTTCCCCCCAAAATAATTCTGTAGATTCTCCCACCACCACCTTGCAGAATCAGGGGTCTTCCTTAACCCAAGTGTGGTGTTTGGATGAAAAACGAGATCAAAACAAAGCCAGGCTTCGAGTCCCGTTGTCTTCCTATTTATTCCAGCATAAGCTAGTTAAAGCTACAGGAAATAGGCTTTCCCACGGTGACCGGGCATCTTGAAAAAGAAACACCACAATAAAATGTTCTGCGGGCCCAGAGAGGGGATAGGGGCAGAGGAGGCAGGTTTCACAGGCCAAGGCCCCATATGTCTGTGTACCTGCCCCTTGCTGAGATGCCGAGTAGCAGCTCTCCTGGGGCGCTGGGGCACCTGGAGGTTCATGCGATATCTCCCAGAAGAGCTGCCACCCTGCCCTGCATCTCCCTTGATGCTCTGGAGGGCAGCCCTGGAAAGCACCATGGCCCAGGGCAGGTGGGCTAGAGGTGCTAGAAGGGACAGTCACAACTGCAGCCGCAGATCTTTGCTTTCCAGCACTGGCTGGACCTCCGCCGAACGCACGAAGTGCTGTGGAAAAAGAGCACTAGCAAGGCAGTGCGGCGCAGGAGGAAAGAAAAGGGCTGGAGGAGCATTTCAAATACTTTATTTAAAAAAAAAAAAAAAATCCCAGTTAAAAACATCATGGCTGTGTCCCTCCCTGGGCAGAGGCACAGGCTGTGCCCCAGGCCCCGTCTCCAGGAGGGCAGTGCAGAGGCCGTGCTCCTGCCCCCAAGGCAACACAGTGCTGGGCTTGGGCCACAGCTCTCTTGAAAAACATTTAAAACTAGTTGTGAGAATAAACTCCGTGGTGTTGAAGAAGGAAAAAGGGAAGCTCTGCAGTCACTGAAAGGCTGTGGGGCCCAGACTCCTGCCTGGGAAGAGCCATGGTGCCCAGCAGCTTTTCTTCTTTAAAGAGAAAAACATCACCAACCACCAGTACTTTCTTCCAGATTTCCCCGACAGCCACGAATTTCACCAGCTGCTCACATAAACACACCATCTTCCCCACAGGAAATGCTCTTGCAGAAACCTAAACCTTTCTTTTGTGCTAAACAACATGCTTCAGATTCCCTGCAAATAAAATGAGGCAGAAGACAGGATTTCCACTGATGGTTCAGCCTGCCAGGGGCAGTGGTGCCACCCCTATGCCTGACAGCCTGGACAGCGTCAGTGCAGCCCCTGCTCCCTGCTGACCCCTTGCTCCCTTTGCAGAGGCTGCTGCCCTCCTCCCAGTCGTACTCAGGCAACTACCAAAGGGAGACGCTGCCACCACATCCCACTACAACCTGCAACTGGTTTGGATTCATGGGCCAGCACTGGAGGGGCACATGCTTACTCCAGGCTGCCTTGTCCTTCCTCTCTGCCAGATGCACTGCCAGAAGTGTTCAGCACAGATCCCTCCCAACTCTGGAGCAATGCTGTTCCTCCTCTCCTGGACAGGTCAGGTGGGATGTCCCGTCCCTAGGACTGGCCTATGCTTGGAAATGGACAACCCAAGGCATCCACAGCATCTCCTACCCACCTCCTACTCTGTTTTGAATACCAACATATCACAACAGACAGAGTGGAAAGGGCTGCAACAACCTGTCTCACTACCTCCAGCTCCTCCTGGGGACAGGGGCAAGACAGATGGGCAAGGGCGTCAAACAAGGCTGGCAGGAGGTTGCCAGGCTCACCCAGCTGCCTGACCTGGACTCCCAACAGCCTTCAATCTCCTGCCTGGCTAAAGGACTGTCCCAGCTCCTGAGGAGATGCATGGAGATCAGGTGGGGAACCACCTTTGCCCTCATGCAAGTCCCAGCCCTGCAGAAAGCTCTGAGAAGAGCAAGGCAGCTCTGGCTCTTCCCAGTGGAAGGATGCTGCAGGAGTTGGCCCCAGGGACACTACACATACTCCTGCCAAAGGCAGAGCAGGGGCTCTTGTTAGGCCCGAAATTAAAAAAAAAAAAAAAAAAAAAAAATAGCTGGGGCTTTGTTGGACCCCAGGCAAAGCACTCATCATCTAATCCTCAATTCTGGAGCAGCTCAGTGCACCAATGGGTTCTGTCACCTTATTAAGGGGGGGTTTGTTTAAAAGTAAGGTCAGGTTTGTAAAGAACTGGTGACACTGCCAGTTCACCACGTGAACATGCCATGGTGAGAGACCATACTTGAAAAAGATAATCATCATCCTATTTGAAAAGCCACAACAACCAGGTGAAGTCCCCAGTGAAGAGAGGGAAACATTGGCCAGTCAGCCTCACCTCTGTGTCCAGTCAAGTGAATGTGGTTCATCTTTCTAGTCTGTGAGGAAGACTCCAATGAGCTTTCCTGAAGTCCTCTCTAAGACAACATGTCAGCCTGGAGCAGGAGTGTTGGCTTGGACAACTCACCTTTGATCGAGTTAATGATTTCTTGAATTCTCTGTGGCTCGTTGCGATCTGGTCTGCAGCTTGGTGTGATCTCCAGCACATAATCCGGACCATACTCTGTAAAGAACTGCAGGGAAGAGGAGAGTAGAGTCAGTGTTGAGGCCTCTGGTGGGCTGCAGCTCTGAGAGAGCTCCCCATGGAAACCTGTTTGTAAAAAGAGAAGAGCATTTTCTCCACCTGAGGGGCACAGGTATCTTAACTGCATCAAAGAGGTGCAGTGTCTGTGCCAGCTTGAAGTTTGCAGCCACTATCAATTAAAGGGCTTGGGAAGCAGAGCTCTGTGGTGCAGCCAGAAGTCTTTCCCAGTGCTTTATTTGGGAAAGCCGGTGGTACTCATTTTACTCATGGTTCCCTGCAAACCCGTTTGTTTGGGTTTTTTTTCTATGAACAAAATTCAAGTGCTGCCTATCAGATATCCTTTCTTCCAGATATCCACCCCACCTTGCAGAATGCTGCATTGACATGACTGTGAAACACCTGGAAGTAGAAAAATCAGAGTGCTTTAAGGTTAATAATGTGTCTTTCCAATAGGGTGCAGCTGAGCCTGAAGGAGAAAATCTGTACCATGTGGGCTCTACACAGTAATGCAGAATCCCAAATCACTGCCAGCAGGTTTATTTCACAAGTACACAGCGCTGCCCAAAGACAATGACACACTAGGATTAAAAATTCTGTGCTGAAGTTGCAATAGGTCCTGTTGCTATCCCTGGAGAGCTTCACCCCATGGAGAGCTAGTTTGGACTTCAAGCTATTGCACCAGACAGGGATATTCACAGAACCACAGTCTCCCAGGTGATTAATGAATGAAGCACAGGGCTGAGATTTTCTTTAAGAGTGAGATTGGAGGCAGCAGATCTGGCAACCCAAGACTAACATCTCTGCACTACCAGGGGCAGGAAGGGCTTCTCCAAACAGACCTCAACATGCCAGTACTGACAAGGAAAACGAAGTTATTTAAGCACACCTCTCAAAAAGCATCTTGTAGCTGTAATCACCAGTTTCTATAATGATGAATTTCCAGTTTCAATGCACAGTGCTTTACTTTCTCATGCATACTGATCCATGAGATCCTTAGACAAAGGCAAACCCATAATTCTCTGAGTCACTGTAGGTTAGAACTGCTTTGCACATGCAGGTTTGTTTCTGTAGGGTCAATAACTTTGATCTGTATTTTGAGACCTATTATGAACCTGTAGCTGTTCCACCCAGGTTCGGTCTAGATTATGCCTCTCCAACCACCTGCCCAGCCCCACTCAAGACAGGAACTGAGGCAGCTCATGTGCAGTTGTGACCAGTACCCAGCCCCACAGCAACACCCACTACAGCACTGGTGGTCAGGAAAGCTCCAGAGCTGCACCTTGTACTTCCTGTAAGTCGATGAAAGCAGGGCTAAAACGTAAAACCTTCACAAAGGCCTGGCATAAAGTACATGCATACCCAGAAGAGCTCTCTCGAGCACAAGGGTGACTCCCCCTCCCCATCCTCTCTGTAATTATCAGAGACTGGAAGTTACTGGCAACTGTGATCCCTTGTGAAAAGGTGCAGACAGCCCCAGGGTTTGGGACCAGGCACCTGTGACATTTCTAGGGTACTGTGTTATTCTTACAGGAGTGTCTCAACAGAACAGTACTGAGCAGCAAGGAAGCCACTTGGATTAGGGAGAATAACTCAGCTCTTGTGCACAGAGAAGGAAGGGTTTATCAAAGCTTTACCTCGTGATCAGGGATCTCAGAGGACAGCGTTCTCCCAAGGATGACGCCAGTCAAATATGTCCAGCAGCGAGCTGTGTTGGCGAGGTTGTAGCCTCCTGTCTCCGGCAAGATTTGTGATTTTGGAGGGGGGAAAAGTGGGAGAAGGGAGATTTTAGTGGAAGGAACAAATTGTGGAGGCAACACACACAGTTTACATGAATTCAGCTTGCTTCATCCACTCAAGCTGTGCCCTGCATTTTGCACCTGCTGGCTATATAAGGCCAGGTTGGAATGACACTGTATGCAAGGGCAGACCTCACAAACTGAACCCCAGTTACACCCAACATGCACAGGCCAGAGTCCTCCAGTCATCATCTCAGACCCAGCATAAGCCACCAGCCCCATGTGCTGGGCTCTCTCCTGGCAACAAGGACAGGAGTTCAAAGTTAGCAGAGAGGGAAGTGCAAGGGTAGCAGTGGAGATGGGGGATCCCTGCTTTATAATGCCAGCCTCCAATCCATAAAGCATGATATACCTGTCAGGCCATTTGCTGGTGAGCTCTTCAGCCATGTCATGTTTGAGAGGACCAATATGAAGCCATTAGTACAACCTGGCACTCAGCGGGTTTTGTTAATCTGAAATGCTGTGTTGTATAAAGCCTGTCCTGACCTCTCCCTGCTGGATAAGCAGCTGGTGATGCAGTACGACAGAGCTAAGTCATCATTAGCTTTCAGAGCCCTTCTACATTATACAGGCAGCCAACCCTTTTCCCAAGTCCCTGCTTGAGTACAAACGAAATCATTCACTGCCAGATGCCCAAGATAAATTTGGGAACACAGCGCTTGTTTTTAAAGAGAAGTGCTGAAGGGCTGATGAGCAGAGATGGGAATCAGAGGTGCCATTGAGAAGCCAGTGTCAGTTCATCGGGGTTAACAGCCTCTGCTCATCTTCAGAGGGGCCAAGGAGCCTTTAACCCAAGATCTGAGGGTCAGGATTGAGTCTTGCACCTGTCAGCATCAAGGATTTCAGGTCTGTGTGAAGACAGCACCATGGTACAGAGCACTCTCCTGGCACTGCCTGCAGCCACCCTGATGAACTCCAGCCAGAGCCGAGCCCAGGGCACCCACTTGAGGACAGGCCACAGGACAAACCCATCTTCCTCATGACCAAACAGCAGGACGGGTGCACTCACCTCCTCCCAGGACGAGGGTCGCCAGCTGCCACTGCAGGACGTACTTCAGGCACTTGCCCACTCCCTCGGGCGTCATGTTGAAAGAGCACATGGGATCCCCAGCGATGGTGTCTGCCCCCAGCTGCAGCACAACCGCGTCTGGGTTGAACACAGCATACACCTCCTTTAGCACACTGTGAAGAGGAGCAGCAGCAGGGGTTACTGCAGACATGGCTCGGAGGGTGCTGGTGGTATGGCCCTGGTCCTCCAGATCAGCTTAGGCTTCTCAAGGTTTCTGCATTCTCTGCTCCCACCCCCCTCATACCAGTTATGCTCCCTCTGCTCCATCAGCCTTCTGCCTCTGCTACTATCCTGCAGTTTAGCTCTCAAAGCACTCATCACAAGGCTGATGAAGGCAAAAGCATTACTGAGAACACAGGGGATGGGGTCTAGTCCTAATCAGCTAAGTGGTAGCATCAAACCACGTTTACATCAGCTGCCCTGAGTGGAAGAGCTGCAAACCAAACCCACGGGCTTTTCTCTCCTGTAAAAGTCACAGTGAAAAAACAGGTCTAGAGAAATAGTAATCCTAAACTCCTAGACACCTCTTACAAGGGCAAGATGAAGAGAGGAAGGCTCTGTCTAGGTTCTCATTCTCCTCTCTCCCATATGGCTCAAGGCAGAAATACATTTTCCCTGGCTCTAGTGG
The DNA here is from genome assembly GCF_000696875.1 of Nestor notabilis. NCBI lineage: Eukaryota > Metazoa > Chordata > Aves > Psittaciformes > Psittacidae > Nestor > Nestor notabilis. The sequence continues at coordinate 7,094 of NW_009921532.1, read as the reverse complement.
ATGCTGGGGTGCCTGGAGATAGTTCATGAGCAGTATTCTCTCTTGAAGAAGGCAGTTGGGCATGTCAGACACTTGGCTTTGCTCCAGGTTTTTAGTATTATGAACACCAGAGAGATAATAATCCTGTTTGCAGCACTGTGCTCCAAAGCCCAAAATACAAGGAAAAATAATGGAGGAAAACATGGTCTTTTCACAACAGTGTTTTTATCTTGCTAAAGTAGAAACAGATGTGAAAACAAAACAAAAGCTGCTTGGAAAACACTTTCAGCTCAGACCCAAGCACATCTCTCACAGATAGTCAGGGTTCAAGTCCACAGCTAAAAAGTGTTTGTCCTGGTTTCAGCTGTAGCAGGCTTAATTCTCTTCCAAGTATCTGGTGCAGTGCTGTGTTTGGGCTTTAGTCTGGGAATAACACTGGTGATGCACTGATGGTTTAGTTGTTGCTCAGTTGCATTTACCTTGATCAAGGACTTTTCAGTTCCTCGTGCTTTGCCAGTAAGGAGGGGCACAAGGAGCCGGGAAGGAGCAGAGACAGGACACCGGACCTGAACTAGCCAAAGGCGTACTCCATATATCTCACAGCATGTCGTGCTCGGTATAGAAACAGGGAGTTACCCAGAAGAGATGGGTCGCTGCTTGGGTTGGCTGGGTATCACTCAGCGGGTGCTGAGCAAAAGTATTGGGCATCACTTGTTCTTTCTCAGCAGGGTATGGGGTTTATTCCTTCCTCTCTCTTCATTTCCCTTTTCAACTAGTATTAATGTTTACAATATTTTATTTACATTACTAAACTGTTCTTACCTCAGTCCTCAGGTTTTTACGTTTTTGCTGATTCTCCTCCCCATCCCAGGGCAGAGTGAGCCAGCAGCTGCCGGCTGGCCTTAAACCACGACAGTCCTTCTCAGTCTCTCTTTAAACACAGAAGGCTGATCCGTGGCAAAGAGACCCTCCAGCCACCCACTAATGCCTCTGTATGTTCGGTTTGCTTAAGGATTCAGAGACCTCTGAGACTTCTTAAGATCAGCGTTTGCTGTAACCAAAATCTCTAACAGGGGAAGGAGAAGCCTTAAGGAAGGACCATAATTTAAAATAGTAAATAAAAAAAATCTATGTGGTCTATGTTCTATGAAATCCCATCCAAGTAAACCAGATCAAAGCAAGAGGGCTTACGTTTCACAGATCTGGTAATATCTCTCATCCTGAATGCCATCTTGAATGGGTACATTCACGCTGTAATAGCGACCTTTCCCCAGGCCAACATCTGTCACATCCCCAGTGCCTGAAAAACAGAGGACACCCCACAGTGAATTAAGGGAAGCAGATCAGAAACAAGAGAAATGTCTCGGATGAGAGCAGAGAGCTCAGACCTTTGGCATGCTCATGGAGAGGTCCACCCGCCACCACCAATAAAGGAGGGGCTGGATGGACCTGGTTCTCACCCCCTGCCCAATTTTGTCGCGCAGCTTTCACAAGTGTGCAGGTGGCCACCCAGCAGTGGCTCTGCCAAGCTCAGCCACAACCACAAAGCGGGAAATGTCAAACATCCTCGTCTTCTCCTGGGTCAAGAGCAAAGGCAGCGAGACACCCCCGCTGGACAGAAGAGATGGGACCTGCCTTTGCTGGAGCCTTGTCAGTGATGATCTTAAGGTCTTTTCCAACCCTGACCATTCTATGATTCTACATGTGAACTGAATTAGCACAAACCTCCTAAGTTCAACTTGCCTGGGAAAAATCCTGGTGAAAACTTATGCAGAGAAACAGTCATTACTTTTGAGGTAAAGCTAAAGGCATCTTCAACTCCTGTCAGAAAAGGAAGAGAAAAAAGTTTTCACGCATCATTCACATAAATGACAGCCACTCAATAAATGAGCCACTCGATAAACATGGGGCTGCAAACAGAGCAAGAACAGAACAAACAAAGCAGAAAAACAGATGTGGCTCAATAACTCCATCCTTAATCAAGGGAGACCTGAATTTGACTGCAGCAAAGGTCACAACTGAAAAGTATTCGGCAGGTCTCATGCTAATCAGTACTGAATGGGTCTGAATGCCTTACACTGCCCATATTAGCAGCCCTCCTCGCCTGCACTGCTGGGCCTGCCAGGCTTGGGGAGGGAGCTGAGCAGGGATGCCTTGGCCAGAGCTTGGCTGTGATTAGCAACAGAGCACCCAGGCTTTGGCTTTTCCTCAGCACTCCTGCAGTTCAACACACCTTTCTTTTCTTTAAAGGCACATTAAAATAGTTGGGGTGGGAAGGGAAAAAGAAGTAACAGGAAACTTAAGAGAAACCAAATGTAGGGGGAAATGGAGCAAAATGAAACACACCATAAAGTTCACAAGAGCAGGAAACGTTAAATGGTGTTGAAATAATGTTTCTGAAGGAGAGAGTGATTTCAGCAAGGCCAGCACTAGCTTTCATTTTATAGCATCAAGAACTCTTTTAAAAGCACCGTTTACTACTGCTTCCCTCTTGCACTGGTGGCATCAAACAATCAAACACTGTCAGCAGCTGCTCTGCCGGAAGGAGAAACAAGGGACTGGGGAAAGTTCCTGCCACTAACACAGGGGACTACTGAGATGGGAACACGCTGTTTGTTGCTTTAGGTACAAGACTGCTGCCCAGACCCTCAAGAGAGGTCTGATGAGTAGCACAGGGTAAATCCATAAATCAGGACAAGGCAGAAATGGACTGAGGGAACTTGACTGCACTGAAAGGAGGCAAAGCCACAGCTGCTTCAGCAGGTACAGCCCCACTGCACCGACATGCCTTGATTTCTCCCATTCCCCCTCTGAGGCAGTGCTGCTGTGCTGTCTGCAGCCTGCACCAGCCCTTACCATCCCCATGATGCAAATCCAAGTCGATATAAAGGACGCGGTCAAATTTCTGGCGCAGCCGCAGGATGCCCAAGACGGCGTCGTTCAGGTAACAGAAGCCAGAAGCTTCATCTCTGTGGAAGCAACGTCTGTGAGTTTGTACATTGCCAGCACACCACTGATCTGATCTTGGCATTATCACCTTTATTTCGCAAGTCTCCACCTTGTGGGTGCACAGAGGAGTATGAAGAGTTTGGCCAAGGCCCAGCACCAACCGACGGATGGGTCACAAACAGCTCAAAGCATGGCCGTGGAGCACAGAGAACATGACACCTTGTGACAATGGCTTCACAACCCTGGGCTTGCTGGCAGCTGGTAAAACATCAGCTGGCTCTGCTGCAGAGAGGCCTGAGCCATGGAGGGCTTGGGCTTGACCATCTCGCTGTTGCACAAATAAATTTTTGCTTTCTGCAGCTGAGGTATTTTAAGTTCAGAGCCACCCAACTCAAACACATTCTCCACTGTTACCTCCTCTCCCTCTGCAGCAAGAGAATGGGCCCCTGAACAGTCCTGCTTGGCCCTCAGGGTATGAAGGTTAAGCCTCTTCCCAAAGCAACTCTCTCCCTTCCTGCCCAGGAAAACACAAACAGGATGCCCCACAGGCAGTCCCTCACAATACAACTCTTGGGGTCAGCCAGACGACAGCCCCAGCAGCTAAACAGAGAACAGATGTTGCACAGAAAGATTTATCCATCCCTAAAATACATCAGGGGGCAGCTTACACACTGCTGGTATGACAGGAAAAAGTTTATTAATCCCTACTCCAAACTCTTCTAAGTCAAGTCCCCAGCACTGCTTGGCAGTAGCCCACTGCACTCCTAGTCAGCCCCGGAGAGCTGATTTAAGCCAAAGCTTTACACTTTGCAACAGGAGTGTCCAAACCCCTATTCCCCAGGCTCAAATGACTCCAGGATCTGAGATGTGCCTCTTGGAAATGCTTCTTGACTTTCAGCCCCAGCATTCCCCTCATTTCCTGACACTCCCCTGCTCAGCAAACAGCTGGAAACAGCGAGGAGCAGACATGGGGTGGCAGAACTGCACTCGCTCTCACTCCCTGCAAATGTCACAGAGCACAGATGCTTCCCAGTGACTCTGTTCATTTACAGTGATGCTGAGAACTGGGAAGCTAGCAGGTACCCTGGGAATCTTCCTTAACTGTGATTAGAAACCACACTCCTCCCCTCCTTCCCAGCCTGCAAGGAAGCAAAGTGGACTACATCATGTGTCAGGCACTCTCTCCATGCCGTAACACACTCACTCTTTCAAACTTGAGGCCAAGAAGAGCAGGACTCTCTCTGAGGCCAAGCTCAGAGGCTGACCAGCATCAGAGCTGCAACTCAGAGCCAGCACTTGGGATTTCCCCATCCCAGGTCCACACAGCAGAGCTTGGGCAAAGGTCAAGAAAATGCGCCAACTCAGCATCTTGCCCTTGCCCCAAAGGCACTCCAGGAAACCAAGCATGATGACAGCGGTTACCATTCCTACCTTCAGGTAAGTAATTAAGCCACCAGACATTAAGTCTTTTTTGACAAAAGGACATGTATTTTGCTAGAGCACAGGTCCTAGCACTAGACACCTGTAGCTCAGCATCAGTCTTGCTGGACCTTCACACTGGACCAGCACCTACCAAAGCTGCTGCCTGCCCTGAGCATCCTGCACCATCTCACTGGAGTGACTGAGAAGGCTCCTTTGAGATCAGCAGGTATTCAATGCCTTTTTAAAACACTGTTTGCTTCCCAGAATAGGGGTAACAGCACAGCTCGGTGGCAGCAACACCGTGAAGGTTTCTTACAGGCATTTTATAAGCTATGCAATCAAGATAGAAGAGAAGATTTTTAAAAGCCATCCCTCCTGTGAAGAGCTTCAGCTCAGCCAGGCTGGACCCTCTCCTTCCCCAGCAAGCTGCAGCTGAACCCATACTCAGCAAAGTGCTGACCAGGAAAAGGGTCCTGGTGTGATGCCGGCATCGCTGGTGGTTGCACCCACTGCTACACCTCCGGTTTCTCTGCCAGGTCAGAAGAGTCACGGGAGCAAGAGAAATCTGCACACCCATACACAAGTCTTTAGGGTCAGATATGTGATTCCTGCTAATTTCTGGGGCTCCCCAGGGAAAAAGAATGGTGCTGCAAAAGCCAGATTGCTGGGCACAAGGAAGGCTGCCATCCTGTCCACATTTGCAGACAGGCCTCATATTCTGGGAGATGTGGGACACAAGTTAAAATAAAACATACAAAACAGGGAGGCCACAGAAAAATTATTTTACCACTAGAGATCCACAGGATCCAGGGACGAAATTTTTACTGCCTCTCCTGTTGTTCTGGAAGATCATTATTAACATCAGAGATCAGAACAAAAAGCCACCCACAGAGCATGGAGAGAACAGTGGTCAGTCCTGCACTGTTTCAGACCTCTTATTTAAGAAACCAAAAGGCCACACAAACCAATTTGGATGTGTTCCCATTCTCTTCCAAGTTAGGATTGACAACAATCATCTACCTCTCCACAGCCCTTCTCTATGGAGTTTGCAAAATCAATTCTCACTTGAACTCCAAGAGATAACCAAGTATCCATGGATGTTGGGACACCTCTGAATCTATCTGCCCCAGACCTGCACCGTAGTTCACGATAGCATAAGGACTGGGCAGTAATCCCCCTAGTCTCAGGCCTCTGCCCTACACTCTGCTTCTTCCTGCAGAGTATAGGGCAGAGGGCTACCTCCTGACCTTCCCTCACACCCCTCTCACATCCTGCTTTCTCTTCCAGCCGAATGGCTGCACTCTGAGGGTTCAAACAGAAGCTGGGAGCTAGGAGCAGGGTTTACACACTGGCTGAGAAAACACAAGGGAAGAGATTGTTTTCTTACTTTTTTGCATGATGCCACCCTCCAGGCCAGTTAATGGCTACTTTGCACTTGCCATCCAGCAGACACTGGGCTGCAGTGATGGTGGCTCCTCCCACAGCTGACGCATACTCAAAGATCCCTTCGGTAGCTGGACAGTCATAACCTGTGGGCAGGAGTCCGTGTGTCAGACACAACAGGCCTTTTCCTCCGCAGGAAGCACATTTCACTTTGTTTTAAGCTTGCTCTCTCTTTAACCATTGCTCTTTCTGTACCAGGCACAATGAAAAAGGCACAGCACAAACCTCTGCAGCCCAGGGAGGTTAACAGTGGTGCAGATCATAGAATCATGGACTAGCTTGGGTTGGAAGGGACCTTAAAGATCATCCAATCCCCCTGCCATCTGCAGGGACCTACACCAGGTTGCTCCAAGCCCCTGTGCCCACCCTGGCCTTCAACCCTGCCAGGATGGGGCAGCCCCAGCTTCTCTGGGCACACTGTGCCAGCACCTCAGCATCCTCATAATAAAAAAATTTTTTCCTACTGTCTAATCAAAATTTACGCCATTCCAGTTTAAAACCATTTCTCATTGTCTTGTCACCACAGGCCCTTGTAAAAAGTCCCTCCTCTAGAATTTTTGTAGGCCCTTTTTAGGTATCGGAAGACTTTTATAAGGTCTCCCTTTCAGGAGCCTTCTCTTCTCCAGCTGACCCAGCCCAGCTCTCTCGGCCTGGCTCCAGAGCAGAGCTGCTCCAGCCCTTACAGCAGCTCCGTGGCCTCCTCTGGACTCACTCCAACAGCTCCACCTCCCTCTTGTGTTGTTGCCCTAGACAACATGTGATGAACTGACCACAACCTCCATTCCCCATCTCCTTGCACTGCTCAAGAAGGTAGAAAAGCTGGGAGTGAAGTTGAGACTATGAAGAAGGGTGGATGAGGGGGACTGTAATTTCAGTTTTGTTTTCAGTTCTCACTGTCTTACTGTTATTAATTGGCAACAAACTGAATTCATTTCCCTAAGCTGAGTCTGTTCTGCCTGTGATGGTAACAAGTGAACCATCTCCCCTATCTTGACCCATGTTCTATTCCATCATATTTTCTCCCCTACCCTATTGAGAAGGGGGAGCGAAGCACTGTGGCAGGCACCTGGCAGCCAGCCAAGGTTAACTCACCACAGACATCAACAATCCAAACATTTCCTTGCTCTCAGATTATTCAGAGGTGGGTCTTGAACCAACTTGTGATGTGTGTGCCTGGCTAGCCTGACCTACTGGTCCCTCACACCCATCTTGCAACAACACTCTCAGTTCTCTGGCTACCCTACCAGGAAAGCTGTGGCACAGTCACTGATGTGGAGCAGATTCTCCTGGAAAGAATGCTG
>NW_009921531.1:40446-49559 GCF_000696875.1 Nestor notabilis | reverse complement strand
ATATTTAATATATATACACACACATTTTATACTTTACATTTTATAATATATATGCAGTTAGATAATATTTTTTTATATATGATACAAAAACATATAAAAGCTCATCCAGGAGCTTTTACAGCGGGGGCCTGCCACAGTGCTGTGGGTTGAAACAGCACTCGCTGCCTCTTAGGCATGAGTAGTGAGTCCTTTAGCCTTCACAGCACAGCAGATCCCATCTGCAAACACCGCTTCGCCTGTGGGAGCTTACTGCCTTTCTGCATGGTCTCCCTGCCCCTCCTGGCTCCTCCAGCATATGCTGTTTTCCTCTCATTATAAGATTTCCATGGCTGAGCTTATCTGGGTGGTACAGTCAGTACAAAATGGCCATTCATCCAGCCCCCAGGCAGAGATGGGAATGCGTTCGATTCCGCATGGAGCACAGTGGGGTTGTGCACTTTAATATATAGGGAACGTGAAGCATTGGTCCTCTGGAAGAGTCCCATATCAGTGGTTTATGAGCTCAAAGCCTGTCTGTCTCAAAGAACAGCTGTACATTCTGCTGTGAGCACTCACAGAGCTGCCTGTGCTCAGAGCCTGTGTTCAGGAATGACGTGCCTGTGGTTAGCACAGCACAAAGCCCAGCTGCTCTGCAAAGAGTTAGTCCCAGTATTTTTTGGGCCACGTCTCCTGTTGTGGCAGAGCCAGGCTGCAATTGCCTCGCAGGTATTCCAGACACAGGGCTGCCATGCAGTAAGTCTGAGAGTAAAACAAAGGTGTATCTCATCATTCAGAGATTATCAAGGGCTTCCCCACACTAGAAATCTATGAAATGTAGATGTGGTGCTTAGGGACATGGTTTACTGGTGGAATCGACAGTGTTAGGTCAATGGTTGCGCTCAATGATCTTTCCAGCCCAAATGATTCAATGATTCTAAGAAGCTTTTGTTTTTGCAGACCCTATTTTCAAAAGCACCAGGTACAAGCCCTGGTGCTCTCCATAGAAACCAAACATACCTGTACCAGTACAGGTTTTCATTCAGGACACTCACTGTATCACTTCAGGCATTTGAGCGTCAGCAATAGGCACACTTTGTTTCTATATCACTGCTTACAGTGTATTGCAAGAGCACTGGTTCAGAAGTAGCATCATTGATTTCTTCTAATTATAAATCCTATAGAAAGTTTTAAGCTTGCAACAGTCCCAGTTTTGCTCTCAGTGGAGCCAATAAATGTGAAGAGTTGCTCCCAGGTTACTGTCATCACAGCAATAAAAAGCCAATGTAATTGAAAAGTGAATCAGGGAAACTGTCAGATTGGGGAGCAATGATAATAGAAGAAACTACCTGAGAGCCTAAGCCCAATGCAAAGTCTTGTCACTGGCTGCACGGAGCTGGAGCTCATTCTGAACTCACTCCTGTGCTGGTACATATCTAACAGAGGACACGTCTCCTGTGTGAAAATACCAGAGCATAGAGCAAAGCAGGAGCAATGACCATATGCTTGCCAACAGGTCAAGCACTCAGTGGATGAGCCAGCAAAGACGATTTTGAACCCCATTCGAGACAGTTCCTCTTCCTAAAAGGCAAAATTACAACGGAACTATAACACAATAATTTCTCCCTATAGTAGCATAAAGCTTAAAAACAAGAGTTGGAAACGCAGCAGCAGATGCATATTTGTCAAGGGAACAATTATTTCCTACTAGGTAGATTAATTGGTGCAAGAAGACCCAAGCCCCCACAAGTCATTACTGTTTCCTCATTGTTAAGATCAGATAAGCATGGTTGTGTTTGTAATCCAGATAGCTTGAAGCAAAGCAACAAGTAGCATCACAGAAGACTCTGAAAAAGCTTGCTAGTGTCAATACTGGTATAGAGGGAGACTAGGAAAGACTTCTGAGAGGGAGAGGAAAGAAGCAGCATATGTCAGCATTGGCAATGGTATGTACTGAGGTGAGTTTTCACACCTGTAGCTCTGGAGGCTGGCATGAAGGAGGAGGAAGCTGATCTGGAGATGTTGTTCTTCCAACACAGTCATCTTGGGACATAGGGAAGCAGATACTGAAGAAGTCAACTGCCTTTTACTCTCTGTAAGGACAGGATGCATGCACCATATCAGAGGTCCCTTGTCCTCAGATCACTGCCCACGTAAAGTCTGTGAGCACTTCTACTAATTAAGTCTTAAGGAGGCTCTCACTTCCCTGCAAGCATCCTCTAAAAAGGATGCAAGTAAGGAGCAGATCTTGGGGACAATGCTCTGGGCTGTGAAGCACTCACAGGGGTATACATCCACCTGGTGCTGGGTGAACACAGGTTTTGAACAGCCTCTAGAAAGACTGTTCCCTGGAGGTGGAGAAAGCTAACTCATAAACTACAGCACAAAAAGTTTCTATTGGCCTCAGAGAAGTGTCCCTGAGCCAAGAACAGGAAGTAAACTCCAACACAGGTTGAACATCACACTCTGATGAGATTGGAATGGGGTAACTACATGCAGACAGGCTGCTCCTGTTGCTATGATGTAACCTCTAGGATGAAATTATGGGTTTGGCATATGGGTGCACTCAGGAAGATGCTGGGGCTCAAGTTCAGGTTTGAGTTTCTCCAAGACAAAGACACCAATGGAGTGCAGGATTGGGTGGTAGGTGGGACGTCATTGCTTTTACCTCCATGGTGCCGGTGTGCGATCAGTACTCCAGGGAGCAGATTTGGAAGGATGCAAACCCTGGGCAGCCTCAAGGCACTCTGCAAACCTCCAATAACACCGCTGTGAGGCAACTATATGCATTAACCCCCATTTCCACACCTCTAGTTGCCAAGAGAAACGCTTTTCATAATGATGCAGGTTGTGAAGTACACAGCTGCTCGATTTTTATTTGCTCTTTTAGCATTAAAGCAAGGAGAATATGGGTGCTGAGATTTCCTCATGCACAACAAAGCAGGCTGGAAATCTGTGACTAAATACCGGGGATTTGCAATCCAGCTTTGAACTGTGCAACAAGGAGCCACTGGTGACAATTGTGCGCTCACTGTATTTAGCTGGGCAATGTGAACACTGAATCACTGAGGAACAAGGACAGCAGCAAAACCACCAAACCCACCAGGCTTGCTTTTCAGATAACTCATTTGGGACAAAGACAGGAATTCTGTCTTTTGCCCCTGCCATCCACTTTCCTACACATTTTCTGAACCAGGTTTTTGCTTGCTGCAGGAGATAACCACATAGAACTGTAGAAATCAGTGCTATAAATGGATAAATATGTATGAATGTGTGCGAATCTGCCTGTTCACACACATACGCATAAATAATTCAGGGTCCAGATCGAATTGAAGTGCACTTAGTTTTCCTAGTTAACCATTTTGAGGATTAATGATTTTGCATCTATGCAATACGCAGCCATGGTGAGGGAAGACAACCTTAGGTTACACACCAAGCAGCTCAGAACTGATAAGGTTTGTCCTGTTGTTGTGAGGCTGGTGGGAAAAGAGTGGTAAATTCTTGCTGCATTATTTCCAAAATGCTGGGTGTGCAATCTGACCTCATGCTCTTGGTTGTAGAAGTGGGCACAAGCTTGTGTCACCTTTGCTTCACCACAGTATTAAGCCAGAGGTGTTTGGCCTTCTGGGGTTTCTTGAAGGTGGGTTGTTTAGAGGAGGGCTTACAGATCCTGGTGCTTGCCTGTTTGTTGTAGGCAAGCCTGTGGTTTGGGCTGTAAGGGCTGAGATTTTAAGGTGCTGTTTAGAGGAGGATAATCTGCAGCACAGTAGAAGACTCAGGGTGACTTGGAGCGTTACCATCCTTCTTTACTGACTGCACTGGAGGCTCAGGGAGACTCATCTCCTCACCTGGTGCTGCAAGTCAGCCAACGTGAATGCCCTCTTTTCTGTACCTTTGAGCAGATATTAATACCACAACTGTTGCACATGTGTAAAGTTCCTCTGCTGCAAAATACTCATTTCTATATATGCTGCAGGAACCATCTGGTTTTAATATCTGGTGTGTGTAAGAATAACATTTACCTACATGATCTGCAGCAGAATCAGCTAAAAGGGAAATGTTTTCTGGTTGTGCTTGCCACCCAGGACCAACTGGAGAGTTACAAGGTAAAAAAAGGTGCAGAGACAAGGTTGGGGCTCATGGCAAGGTGTGAGAGCTGCCAGTGGAATCTCTCAGGGTTTTATCTCTGTTGGGATGGCCAGAACTGATACCAGATTGCTGCACCTCCAGCCTGGAAAACCAGTCCTGGCATAGGGCTCTGTTTCTCTACTGCTCTACCAGCATTAAGTAAGCTGGCAAGAGCTCTAGCAACATCCATTTCCAGCATTCACACCATCAGTGTTAAATGAACCCAAAAGAGCAAAATTTGCAAAGTTATATTGAGGTGTTGAAATGAGGTTGAAAAAAACCCATGAGCAGGGAGCTGCAAAAAGCCCACATGCCTGTTCCTCCAAGTACCATCCCTGCGGTGGCTGAGTCTAACTCTGTTCTTCCCACAGTTTGACATGCAGAGGATAACACTGGAAGAGCTGAAACACATCCTCTACCACGCCTTCCGGGACCACTTAACAATGAAGGACATCGAGAACATCATTATCAATGAAGAGGAGAGTTTAAATGAAAACTCTGGCAACTGCCAGACAGAGTTTGAAGGTGAGAGGGAAAGTTTCTGTGTTTCTGTACAATTCTCTTTCTGCTTTGCCTGTAAAACTCTCTGATCTGAGACATGCAAAGGGAAGGGATGCATGGAGTTACTTTAGAGTAAGTAGCAATGACACACTTAGACTATTCAAAGGCTGCCCTTAACCTTCTTCCATGTGGTCTAAGTAAAGCTGATCCTGTTTCAGGCAGGAGGATGAACTAGTGGGTGCCTTATGGCTCTCCTTCCTCTGATGGGATTCAGGCAGAGGGGTGTGCAGCCCATGCTGAGGTCAATATCTAAGACAGACTGAATTTCCCTACAGAAATACATATATCTCAGCACACCATGGAAAGCTTTTATTTGTACTGAGTCCTGCCCTAGCAAGCTGTGTTAGGCTCCACCAGTTTTCTGTTGTCTTCCCATAAACAGAAAAGATCTTCTGCTCTGGAGTCCCAGGGAATAGCTGGGGAGAGTCCGCTCTCTGCACTGTAACACCAGCTGTGAATAGAGGTGGTGTATCTGCACCCTGCTGCCCTAGCACCTCTTGTTCAGCACTGTTGAGACCGCTGGTGTGGAGCTGCAATATGCTACGCAGGCACACCCCAGGACAGCTCATCTCAGTGTGTCTGAGAGTGTCTGCAAGATCAAGGTCTAAGCAACCCTCAGAAGTAGCTAGAGAAAGGAAAATGTTTGCTTTACACAGCATCCTCTCAGCAGTGCAACAAGACCACTAAGTAATCAGCAACTGTGATCAGAAACAGCCTCAACTTTTACAGTGGATTTTGCACTCTGAATGGAGTGAACACTGGCAAGAACATTCCCCATTTTCAGCCGCTTCAGAAGAAGCATTTTCTTGGCTAGAGGAGTTTGTGCTGCTCCAAATCATTGCTGGTTTGATCAGCTAAACATACAAATCATCTCAAGTTGTCCCTTACAACCCAAACCATTCTATCACTAGAAGGTTGGAGACTTGATGCGGAAAAAAAATGTGAAGGATTTCGCTTTACTGAGCCTCAAGAAGGGAAGGCTGAGGAGAATCAGGGATGCATGTCCCATCCCTGGCAGTGTTCAAGGCCAGGTTGGACACAGGGGCTTGGAGCAACCTGCTCTAGCGGAAGATGTCCCTGCCCATGGCAGAGGGTTGGAACTGGATGAGCTCTAAGGTGTCTTCTAACCCAGACTAGTCTGTGATTCTGGAAAAGTCCAAGGGGATACGTAATGGAGAACTTCAGGGTTTCTGCACATCGGCCTGGGACAGCTTCTGTGCTTTCCCCACACACAGCAATGCCACTTTGTATAGGCCGTTTCAGGGGAAATTCTGATACCCTGCAGGATCAAATAGCCTCTGAAAGAGCACCATGCAGAGACACTGAAGCGTTGTTAAAACAAAGGATAAACAGTGCAATTCTTCGCTTGGCTAATCAATGGGATTCAGCAGCTCTACCCAGCACACTCACCCTCTGCTAAATACTGCAGAAAAGAGATAGAAGAGCTGAATGTTAAAAAGCCTGCAGGAGGGAGGCAAGCAGCATCACTCTCTGAATCCAGCCAAGCAGGGATTGTTCCTCCTGGAGAGCAGCAGGGAGGAAGAGAGGCTTTACTTACATGAATGGAGTTGTTAATCCCCACTGACCCCCTGATTCAGTGAAGGCATGAGCCAGCTGTCATCACAGCAAGAGGCATGCAGGCTTCTTTCAGCTTCACTACTTGGGTGAACCATTATTCCAGTCACAAAAGAAAAAATGGGTCTGAAAACCTAAATGCTCAGAATCTCATTCTGGAAGTCCCAGCTTCCAAAAGTACAGCAAGAACAGCTTTTCTCGTGGGATGTTGGCATTGCTGGTGCTAGGCAGAACCTAGAAGCAAAACAGACCCTTTTTTTAGATGTTAGAAATACACACACACACGCACAAATCCACCAGAGAATAAAGATGAACTGAACACTGCCAGCAAAGATGCAAAGTTTTGCCTCAGGTCCCAGAAGAAGGGGACAGTTCTGGTCCATGGCAGCTCTGACATGAGCATTTCTCCCAGGAAAGGCAGGCTGAGAGCAGGTTCTGTCCCTGCAGCTCTCCAGGCTGGACATGCCTTTACCTGAATGACACACTTGTGCCTTGAGCCTTCCCATTTCCCAAACACCAAGATCCCTATAGGGCTCCGAAGCAGAAATTATAGCACCTCATGACATAGATCAATGGCACCAAGGGAGAGCTGTCATGAAGGTTGGACAGCATCTCAGTCTAGCTTTAAATGGCTGTATAGAACTGTCTCCATGTAAGTCAGTTACCCTTTACTTATTTCTTAATTAGTGGAGTGAAAAAGATGCTTTTTGGGTATAATTCCTTGAGCTTATTTTAGGTGCTACCTCGGGATAAGATGAATTGCACCTTAAAAAGCACCTATTTCTTTCAATTCTAAATGTAGCCTAAAGGAACCAGTTTAAAGGCTCACATCTATATTTAATGTACATTTCACACATCCCACTGGAAGCACCTTTAACTATGGGTAGGAATGAAGCCAGGATGAGCCCTGATGCTTTTCACTCAGATTTGGGAATGACTCCTAAGGGAAGAGACTGAACAGATGATACATTCAGTAGTCCTGTGCTGAAATGGGGGATCTTCACTCACTGTCACCTCTGGGCATGTTCTTGCCATCAAAGAGAAGCCCCTAGACTCTTCTCTGTCCTGTGGACAGAGATATCCTTCCTTCTCCACACCTGGGGTTAAGTGGCTCAGCCCTGCACGGGCAGATTTCTGTCATTCTCACAAATTTGCCATTTTGGCTTCTTGTCATAAGGTTTTTACAACTATATATATGCCCTTCCTATATCAACACAGATGATAATACCTTTTATCTCTCTCCCACACTCATACACACACAGCCATACACACGCTTTAACCGAAATACAACATTTATATTATGGCCAGGAACAAGGGCAGGATTTTGTTCAGTTCACTCTAGACATTAGAGTTATTTTCAAGACATCGAGTTTAGGCTTACATTACAACTTCCCCTCGTAGATCATAGAATCACAGAATGGTTTGGGTTGGAGAGAACCCTAAGATTGTCTATTTTTTAGGGCAGGATAATGAAGTTGAGAGCCAAGAAGAGTGTACTTTTTTAAGAAAAGAGATACAAGTAAAGGAAAAAGGTTTGCAGCGACATTGTACAACCAAAAATTCCTAGTACAAAAATTATTTGTCTGGCAGTTCCCTTTATCCAAACACTCATGACATTAAGCTGGTGGCAATCAAGAGTGCTGGCTGGTTACAGTGACCCGTGCTGTCTGCTATGGGTATTTCATCAGCCCCGACACTCTGATTAACTGGATGTACAAGAGCTGCTGCCACAGCTCCCCTCCCTGCTCTCCCAGACAAGCACTAGGAGCATCTGCTCCTCAGCTAAGGGCTTGGAAATGAAAAACTGCCCACTTAAAATGAAAATAACTCCAGGCAGCCAGAGAAAGCAAACATCACTCACCTTTGGCAGGGTTATGACAGAAGCCACTATAAATACACTGCAGCTGTTCATGTTAGCAAAGCCTTTTTCTGCAGGTAAGAAGGCTGTTAGTGCTTATCCTTGACCATCTCAAACCCACAATGGGCATCATGAGCAGCCCAGCAGCCAGTGGACTGGTGAACCCTGAAATGGGATGGACCCTTTAACCTCATGGTGAAGAAGTTACAGTGAAGGTAGCTCTGCTCTGCCACTAGTGACACCATGCTGAGTCCTCCCTGCCAGCCTGTCCTTTGCATTTTGAGAAGATGAAGGATGACCCAGCCCCAATTTGCCTTTGCTTCTTGAGATACCATTTACATGAGGCCTGTGAGTTGCTTTCCCCACTAAGAAAGGGCCAGGACATCCCCAGAGGAGCTTCAGGCTCTGACCATGTTTAAGGAACCAGCTCATGTCCAAACCCCAGCGTGTCCCATGGGCATTAAAAACTCCTGCTGGCAACCAAATGCAAAAGAGATTGAGCATCCAGCAATGCCAGCAATGGAAATGATCTGGAGAAAGCACAAAGGACTTATGAACTTGGAGAAAGGAGAGAAGTGAGAACAAAAACTCACCAGTTAGCAGGGAGGGCAAGTGGTTCTTCATATTTAAGAGGGCAAATCACAGGGCAGCATGTACTTGTGTTCACAGCAAAGAAAGTCAGTAATTTCAGCTTCTTTGTCTCCCTGTGGATTGCTAGAGGACAGACAAACTATAACACTCATCATCTTGCTGGAGTAATTCGTGCTGAGCCCCAGCCAGCAACAAGAGGGTTTCTCTCTCTCTGGGTTTGCAACACCTCTACATTTCAGCACTGACCTTTCCATTTCTTCTGAAGTTATTTGATAGGTTATTTGGCTATTCGGTGTACCTTCAGTTGGTAAAGAACAATAATGATGATTTACCTGGATCCTGCTGCCTTAAAGCTCTATTTTTACTTGATGCTATAACAACAGCCTGAAGAAATTGTTCAAGTCGGGAACACTTCTACAAGAAA
>NW_009921531.1:7289-40415 GCF_000696875.1 Nestor notabilis | reverse complement strand
GAACATGCTTTGCCCTTTCCCTTTGAATAGGAAAGTCGCCATCACAAAAAGCCTTGACCACCCTTTAACTGCTGCTCCCAGTTTTAAAACTGGAGCAGCCGGGTGATGATGTGCTCCCATCTCCATCTTCTGGAAAAGTTTCCACAAATTATGCAGTCAAGTTTCCCACATTTGGGAAATCACAGGGGTCAGCACACCTGGAGGGCAAGGGATGAGCCTTGCCCTGAAATTGGCAATATCAATTGTGGCATACCACTTGGCTGCCAAAGCCTACAGCACCCAGGGTTCCCAGGCGGTCTCCCATCCAAGTTCTAACCAAGCCCAAACCTGCTTAACTTTCGAGATCAGACGAGATAGGGTGTTTCAAAACTGGGTTTTAAATCAGCACCAGAGTCCCACACTGAATGTCAATGCTGACTGTGATGGTTTGTGTCACTGTTTCTTTCTGCTGGCTGGGAGTGTTTTCAAGGTACAGAGAGAATAGAGAAGTAAAGAAAGAAATAACTAAAGCTGTGATTTAACAAGCTTTTCAATGTGCCGGAGCATCCTGCACAAAGCCAAGGAACCACAGTATGGATTCTGAGCGCATTATGAGAGCAAGCAAAGGAATCAAGGAGTAGAGCAGTGCAAGCAGAAAGCAAGTTAATTTAAAAGAGCTGCTGTAAGGGGGATTTCATTGTCTTCACAGAATACAGCAAGTCCCATGGAATGCTGGTAGTGCCCTGGGCAGCCTGACTCAAAGTGCTGCTTCTTGTGCCTCTAGCACTGAGCTGATGCTGGGGGATTGCATGGGAGCTGGGATTAGGACATAGGCACTACTAAATCGTGGCCAGAGGAGGTGATGTGGGATGAAGCAAGTGTTCAAACGCAGCATCCAGTGCTCTCTGTTCTCAGTGCAATGAGGTTTAAGCCTGGATCAGAAAATGATTGTTTTTCCTTATATATTCTAAAAACAGTCTCCTAGACTTTTCTAAACATGGGCCCTGGAGGTATATTGTGATTCTGAGCTTGTTGCCAGCCACCTGAAAGCCTCCTACCATCACAAGTTCATACTTAAGAAGAACACAACGGGTACATGCCTTCTCAGGCTCAAACAAGACCATGTGTTATTGCCCATAGTGACAGGGCATGGCTATCCATCCCATGTGTGAGGATCCTCTGTGATTATCTTCAGGACCTTCAAGGCCTTTTCAAACAGATTAATATTAATATTCACATTACTCCCATACCACATATTGTTCTAATATTCATAGATAGGGAGACTAACACAGAGCTGAGAACTGGCTTTAGCAAGTCACAGCACGAATCCTTCAAATGCTAAAAATCCCAACTCTGTCTCATTTTAACTGCTGCAAATTATACTCACCTTTTTTGGCAATTATTCTGCAAGCATTCATTTGAAAGGGTTGTTAATAAGTCTGAATTTGCTTAGGCACAGAAAACCTAGACAGTTTGGAAAAATGACTAACATACTGTGCATACTCATACTGTCTTTTTTAAGTGTTGTTGGGGAGCAAATCTTGAATCTCTTCTCATTCCCAGTTGGCCTGGATGAGACTGAGGGATTCACAGAAGACCAGTATTTCCTATTAAAGAACTTTAGAGAGAACTTCATAAAGAGCTTTAAAAGAAAAACACAGAGAAACCAAAACACACCTACAAGCATTTGAAGGGTTTAAAAGCTAAGATGAGAAAGAAAGGACTTCCTGCAGTATGAGAGGGTGGTCTGTTAGAAAAGTTGGTTTGGAAGTAATGAAAGGTAAGGTGGATTATTTGGAAATGTCCCGGGAGGCAGAGGTAAGACTCAGCTGGTGCAGGGGACCTCTGAGGTGTGGACTAGAGCATTATGCCAAGGTAGTAATCAGAGGCAAAGGAGGATTTCTGTGCTCAGCTGACCCTGGTGGAAAGCAAAACCACTACGTTGGTGCAACATCTCACGTTTCCCATGTCTTCCCTCGCAGTGCACGCCCAGAAGCAGAACAGACAGACCTGCGTACGGAAGAGCCTTATCTGCGCGTTTGCCATGGCCTTTATTATAAGCGTGATGCTGATTGCGGCCAACCAGATCCTGCGGAGCGGCATGGAGTAGCCTCTCGTCATGACACTGTGAACCAAACTGACCATGCATGCGCATGCCACCGGGTGAGCTCCCCCCGAACCGACTCTCACACGGCAAAGAGACAGAGGCAGGCAGATAAAGTACCATTCGACAAGGAGCCTGAGGCCAGCAGCGTAATGTGTCTTGTGAATCAACTACATCCTTTTGGCAGGGACATAAAAGGGCTGTCTTAATGCTTTAAAGGTTTTGTTTCCTAATGCAATAAAAAAAATAATATACAGGAGTCCCAACTTATTGCTTCAAAACAGCAATGGTAACTTGGAAGAGACTTACATCCAGCAGCCTGTTTGGCAATTTTAAGGAGGCACAGCCTCATGACCTATTGCAGCAGGGCTGTCTTTTAACCTAGGGGCCGACTGACTATTCCACGTAGCTCTCCGCTGGGCCCACATTCCCAGGAAGTTGATCGTAGCATTGCCACAAGCAAGTTCTGTTTGTTTTATGTACTCCAGCTTCACCTTGGTTTTCCCTTATGACCATGCCTTTTAGTTCACGGCATTAGAGGGGAGCTAGAGCATCCTTGTACAGTATTTTCAGAGTAAAAAAAGAGGAGAAATTGCCAGCATCATACAAAATCTCTATTTTTGCTTCATAAACGCTGCCTTTGACACAAGACTGTGGGGTAGCACGAGTCCCTTTGCCATTTTTTTCCAACTGTGAATCAGGGCTTGAGAAGCACCACCCGTTTTCACACATGGGCATTTCTGAGATTTGTGCACAGTCTTCCAATCGGCTCTGCAACCACCAGCACCAGTTAAAACTCCCTCTATTTGGTCCTGTCTACACATTCAACATTTGCTTTCCAGCAGTTTTGCCCTTCTTCTATACTGGTCTTCAATAACCTTACCTGAGATTAGAATCATGAGGAAAGCTCAGAAAGAGCTTTCCTCCTTTCTCCTCACCTGTGCGATTTCTGTTTTATTTCCTATGTCCTGGTTGTGATCTGCAGTGAAACCTCCATGTCAGACACCTTCTCATGGAGAGTTTATATTTTCACCTACATGGTATTGTGTGATTTTGACCAGCTCGCTCCTCCAGTCCCTCCCAGGAGCCATCCCACCACCACCATCCCATGGGCAAGTTCCAAAGCTGAAAAGACTGCAGCAAGAGGAGAAGGAATCAAACTAGAGTCTACCACCATATGTTATGTAGTGTGTCTGACTTTCAGATCCTGCAAGTGTTAGTTATTTTTCCTGGATGAGATTATAATGAGCAGCAAGGAGAAGATGGAGTCATGAAGACTAGAGATAACACGTCCCATGGAAAGTGCAAGGACTGGGTGAGCCTGGAGCCAGGATTACATGAGACAGCATTTTTCCTTTTAAACTTGGCACAAATCTTTCCATTTACCTTCGGATGAACTGTGCACCTGTGTGTCACCCCAGGAAAGATCTGATTGCCTTGTCCTCATGGGAGAGGTTTCCCAGCTGGTGCTTATAGAGCTGGCATGAGAAGTGCTCCCAGGGCAGTCCATGGAGGTACCTGGGGCATTGGAGTTGTGATGTCTTCATGGTGCTGGCTGGGTG
The DNA here is from genome assembly GCF_000696875.1 of Nestor notabilis. Classification (NCBI taxonomy): domain Eukaryota; kingdom Metazoa; phylum Chordata; class Aves; order Psittaciformes; family Psittacidae; genus Nestor; species Nestor notabilis. The sequence continues at coordinate 36,770 of NW_009921531.1, read as the reverse complement.
AGCTCCAGAAACCACAAGGAACAGCAAGATCTTGCTCCTGTAAACGTAGGTGACTGTTTCCTGTGTCACAAGAGGGGTCAGGATGGCTTCCCAAGGGATTGCAAACCACCAGCTTCCAGCTGCCTGGTTTACAGCAGTCATTGGCTTAAGCCTGGATCCATCCCAAAGACTCATTTCAGGTCTTTCTTTGATTGCAAGTTCAATTGATAACATTTAACCTGTACTTTTTATTAGTCTAATTTAAAAATCTGCTTCTCATTGTTCTGTCTCCCTTCACCCCTTTAAACTCATGTCACTGCTTTGGATTTTGCCTTCAGGTGTGTGTTTCAGTTGCCCACTTCCACATGGTTGCCATTTTCCCTCTGCCTCCCCTCCACCACCAAAGAAGACATCTGTCTTTTCCAAAGCAGTTATTTTTTCCTGCCTTTCACAAACACACACTTCTGTATTTCTTTTCTGCTGTGACTAAGGGAGGTCAACTGCAAAATATTCCACAAAAAAATAGTTATATCTCCCAAAAGATGGAGGTGATACTTATGTTTGCTATAGGGCAGCAGCAGACCCCAAAGCAGTGGAAAAATCATAGGTAAGGTCTGAGGGTGGGATGTTCATTGCTGGGGATTCAAGGCATAATCCCAGCACTCACTGCACTGGGCATTGCACATGATGAGCTTTAAGAACATTTTTAGGTTCCAGGGGCATGTGAAAAGGTGGCACAGTGGAAAAAGTCTGTTACTTGCCACTGAGTAATACTTATTTATTCCTTGGGACTGTGCTGGAGTGATCACAGGCTGCAGATAGAGCAGAGAGGTGGGCACCAACCACCAGCCCCAGGCAGTGGTGGCAGAAACACGGGACAGAGTGGTGCCTCTTCACTGAGCCCAGAAACACAGGCTAAAACATACAGGTCAGGCATTTCTCCACATTCTTGTCATTCATCTGACAGCTAATACCAATCAGACTCCCAGTTGTAAGAGCTACCTTACGGAGGAGATGAGGGTTTGCATTTCTTTGAGATTTCTGGCTGGTTCCATGATTTCTACATGCATGCTCCATCAAAACCTTTGTAAATACAGTCATTTTTCAGTATAAGTCTTCACCTTGAAGCTTCATTTGTAAAACCAAATCTATAATTAATATATTAGTAAAAGCCATAGCCTGGTGTCAGTAGAGTTCATTGCAAAACTCCCAACTGATTTTACTGGGTACAGGATTTGGGGGGTTTTGGGGTTTGCTTTTTCTGTAGGTAACCTGATTTATCCGTAATGGATCAGTGTCATGCCTTGCCAGAGGTCTGCTTTTTCTTCATAGAGCAGCCTTTCTCCATCTAAAAGCATCTTGAAGAGATCTCTTCTTTAATGAGTCAGGCTCTCCTGGTAGCTGGTGGCAATGCAGGATGGATCAGGCCAAGCCATTTCATCCTTTCGTCTCCCTACAACGTTTTTGCCAACACCTTCCCATCCTTCCTAACCAGCAGCACTGGACCTGCATCTCTAACCTACCTCCCTAGCTCCATTTATGTAACATCCATTTACCTTCTTTTTTTCCCTCCTCTACACAAGAAGGCAAAAAAAGAGCTTTTTTGTTGCTTTTACAGACGGTAGGTAAAAATAGAGCAGTAAAATTTTGATTGGAACCTGAAGCTTAGGGAGAAGAAGGTAGAAGAATCAAAGAAATGAAAATAAAAAACCCCACATTCATCCTTTAAAAAAACCCCAAAACTATTTAAGTGCTAATTAACATACTTTAAAAAATACCCAGACTGCAGCAGTGCTAGGTAGAACTGTCAGAAAAAGCACTAAACTTATGCTCTTGCCAGTTACATGAGAATTTAAGTGTCTTTTCAGCATTGCAATTCGGTATGAAAAGGATATTGCTATGGCAACCCTGGCTGTTCGTGACATGTGTGCCACTGTGTCGTAGCAACACGCAGCAATTCCAGACGTGCTCCCAGCCACACTGAGGATGGACAAACAGCAGCTCAGGACAGTGCTTCAGCTCATGGATTAGCAAATTGTGAGCACCCCAAAGACGACTCTGTTGTCTTAGCCACAAAAATTAAACAGATATTGATGTTCAGGGAAGGCTTAGAGATGGATGTGATGATTGTAGCTTGAGGGAGGCTTTGGTTTTGTTTGGGAGCAAGTGAAATCAATGCAGCATAAGCACTGTGCTGTCCTGTGCTTGTTGAGGACACTTTTGGCAGGTCCTTCATGTAGGGATCAATCTCTGATGGGAAGGATTTGGGTTATGGCTCCTGTAAAGAACAGGGCTGCATTGCTGATAGCTGTTGGCTTTAACCATTGATAACCATTGGCTTTAGCTTTGAAGGCATATCCTGATTTTCTGCTGCTGGAGAAGATGACAGAGGGAACTGCAGGCATGTGGCATGCTGAAATTCTTTGGAGGCCATGGAGAAATAAATTCCAGCAAGAGCTGCAGAAGGAACATTGCTTACCTGTCAGGTCCAAAGCCATACCATAAGGTCAGCCATGAGAAGTTCCCAGGCAGGACAAGTGCATCATGTTGGTGGCAGTGGCCCTGGGGGGCAGGCTCCTGTCCATGACAGGCTGTGCCATCCAAGGACTTCATTAGGATCTGACCCTCTCGACAAGTCCACCACTGGGAAGTAATTTCTAATAATTGGAAGCAGCATCACCAGTAATTTAGACAATTAAACAGGGTGGGCAACTGGGAAAAACTGGATTTGTTAGGGAGAATTTGGTCCTCATGCTGTTGGAGGTCATGTAGGATAAAAGAGAGTTGACAAAGAGAAAATAATTTTTTACTTGTTTGATAGACACCCACAAATATGCCAGTTACTCTTAGCAGGTACAGGACAAGGGTCTCCTGTGAGCAGAAGTGTGGGAGGTGGTAGAAGACCCAGCTACCTTTGCCTGCTTCCAGGTAAGCAAGAGCTGAATATCTGGGTATCATCTGGTGATCTGAAGATATTTCATACATACTATTCAGTGGTTACTGGGAGCTCACATGCTGGATATGGCACCGGTAGGGACAGATGTTGGTTGCTTTACATGGAAGACTTCCAGCAATTTTCTAAAAGAAAAGATATATACCACCTTTTTAAGCTGAGGCCAAGTCAATGGGGTATTTTTGATCCTTTGTCTGTAAGAAATAGTATAGTTAGCAAGCAAGCAAATCAAGAAAATACAGAAAGCATTCCCAAGGATGCTACGCTGGATGGCTGAAGTCTGACAGACTTGTATGAGCAAAGTACCTACTGACAAACCATGGAAAGCATAGGGGTATTCTTACATAAAAGCAACCCCACAGTGCATCTTTCTGCCTGTTGCAGAAGACCAAAACATCTCCTGGGATGCCCAGAGGACTGCAATGGACATCTGATGTCCAGTGCTGGCTCTGCCCAAGATGCCACATTGCTTTGCAAGGTGCTTGGTACAAGAAGACTCCCTCCCTCTATCGTGCGCACGTGCACAAAGCAAGGAGTGCTGCAAAGGGCTGTCATTGCACAAAAACAAGAGGTGCAGAGTCCCAAGTCAGACTTACATCTGCGAGGAGAGAAGCAGTAGGAGGAATTCGTTAAGATCACTAAGAATGAAGTTCCCTATTTTATCCACCCGTGTAACAAATTATTTAGTTTCTGTTTTATGGATGACTCTTTGAAAGAAGAAAAACCAACTCTTTAAAATGAGGATCTGATGAAGTATCTTTTTTTCTTGGCTCTGAATCATGCTTAGATTCCACAGATGAAGATGTACAGAACTTGCTGGGTTTCAATCTATTATTTTACTGTACTGTGATCTCACAGTGCAGTTACATTTCCCTGGCATGACTTAAAATGTATTACTTCTTCAGGAATTTAATACAGAAAAAGAAAAGGCTCACAACATTTTCATCTCTATTTGTTGTCATTTGTTATCAGGCCTGGATCTTGCTTTTCTCCAGTTCAAGTAGGATGTTTAAGGTAGCGCTGGGAACAGCAGAAGCATCACCAAGAGCAAGATGGACAGGAAATCTGACAAAAACATTTTAATTGGAAGAGTAGTCTGCTCCTACCTCTCCAGAGGCAAAAGTCTGGAAAACTGCCTCAATTTGGCATCTTCACTAGGAAAGAATTTCAGCCCCAGACGCAAGGAAAGGAGGAAGAAAACAGAAAAAGGAAATCCTCTGGATCTAAACATTGGCACTTGACAGTTTGTTGGTGAAAATAACATAATTTTTATTTTCTGTCAAGACAGACCCAAATTTTTTTTGTAGCCTTGAGGAACACTAAATGAAATTGCCATTTTCAAATCAATTATTTTCTACAGCTGTTTATGGCCAGTCTTTGCCAGCATCATGAATAAGCAGCTTCAAACACCATTATTTTTACAAAGCTTTATGTGAGATCCATATAACAACTTTCCTTTAACAGCTGGTCTTCTGTCTTCATCAGCCAACAAGTAGACATTTGAAATCCTATTTGAAGCTGTTGATCTTGCTCTAGTAGCTACCCCTCTGGTCTTGCCAGCACTCAGGCATGTCTTACCTCTTCTGTGAGCTGTCCTCCTAAACCCAAACCAATGTGTTTGCAGCATCAGGCCCCTGGCATTGCCATTTGACATCAGTCTTCAAATACGTGCTTCTATATTCACATTGCACCAACCTAAGAACAGCATTACATTGACTACCATCTCTTTCAGAGGAGCCAAAGTTATTTCAGCTTCATGCAGCAGCTATTGTTCTCTTAGATTTTAACTGGGTTGGGGGATAGAAGAGAGATGAAGTTCCTTGTGGACTCCAGGTTTAAATAAGTAACTCATTAGAGTTATTTGGCATAAACTGGAATAAACCCAAAATCCAGCCTCTTGCCATTTAATTCATACTAGGATCGAAGTAATCAATGCCTCCTGCTTAATCTCTAGAAAGTTATTCACTCATACACACATCTCCTTTTTGTTATAATTTCATCCCTCACTGTTTTCAAGCCATTTACTGTTCATTACTAAAATGACCATTTTTCACTTGTTAAAAAAAGACATGGCATTTTAATTAAAGACAATTCACAACGTCAGCAGCATAATGGTAAAAATAAACCCAACAAAAAACTTTGTACAAAATACTGTAAATATTAATATAAATTAACTTGGCATGCAACTTAACTAAATCCTGTTACTGCAAGTTACCTGAGTGTATAAAGATGTGTATAAAGGAAAACCGAATGCCATATGTATCGGCTGTTTCCTCTAACCAAACACTACTGTAAATATATAATCTGTATAAAAATATTTTAATTTTACCATTATTTATGCAATAGAAATAAAGGTTTTTTTTCTTTTGATGAGGGATGAAGTCTCTTTTTTCCTCATTTTGAAGAAGTCATTGATATTTATTCATGCCCAAAGACAAGAGCAAAAGCTAGATTTGCATAGAATATTAAGACAGAAACACTTTCTTCCTTCTGAGGGGTACATGAACATTTTGGGGGGGTTATTTTCTTTTGAAAGTAGATTTACATATTTTAAAAGTGTGTTACTACAGAAAAAGCTCCTGGCTGAATAGGTGCCTTGGCTGTTCAGAGCTAGGATCAGCACTTTGGGAGCAACACGGGTAAACAAGACTTGTTAGCATGCCAAAGAGAGGAACTGAACATACTCTCTGGAAGGGGAAGTCAAAGCCACAGCTGGTGGTGGGCATCACAGGGAGATTTTAAAGAGAAAAGTCACAACATGCCATGTTCTCTTTTATGGCACTTGCTTAAAAAAAAACAAACCTTTTTTCTTATACCCACCAGAGATTCAGAGCCTAATTCCCTCAGCTCAGATGGGCTTGGGTCCAGTATGTTGCTGCTGGGAGGAAGACATTGACACAGGTTTTAATACTGTCTCTTCTACTGCCAAGGCTCCATATCATGAGTATGGCTAAACTACACTTATGTGTCCTGAGAAGCAGCTGCTCTCTAAGCAAATCCAGATCTCTTCATCACACTGTAGACTATTCTCCACAGCTAGTAGCCCACTGTGTCCTGCAGTCATTTGTCTGGGGAAGATGAAGATGAGATTAATTATGGTCCCCAAAATTGCTTCTAATGGTGCCTAAATTAAAGCTTAAAAGGAAACAGCTGATGTAGGCAAGTTTTCTTCACCCATATGGACCCAATTCCCAGCGGTAAGCCTCCAAAGCTCCCACCATGTCCATAGGCAGAGTATCACCTCTGCCTTGTGCTTGGAAAGGAGCTGTGATGCTTTCCCTAGATCCAACCATTTTTTGCAAAAATAGCATTTCTGGTTCCTTCACTTAAGCTCTTAAAAAATAAGTGTTTTTCCCCAGACAGTGAAATATATCACACTCCATTACATGGGCTCACATTATTTATTAAATGCTATCACTTGGACACCAGCCTGGAGGCTCAGATAAAGTTCTTTATTTCTGGAACCATCACAGCTTTTGGTATGAGTAATTGTCTATGCATGGATTACCACTGAAAAGCAAGCGATGCAGGAAACTGATGTTTAGAAATCTGGTGATCTAATAGTTTATAAAAAGGTGCTGTATACTCTAGTTGACCTTTTACATTATGTAAGTGGAGTGTGTTTTAATGAATGGGTTAGGAATGAATCAAATGTATTTGAGGAATTCCTATATATTTATCATAGGAATGAATGAGTAATTAAATTCTCTGCTGGAAGGATAAACTCTCCTTTGGAAACAGCATTCTCATGCAGATCACTGCCCTCGATATTCTCAGTGGAACCACAGGTTTGTATGTTGTATTTCAGCTACCAGAATGGTTCAGAACTGAAATTCACTGGCATCATTGCTAGCATACATCCTCTCTGCCCATCAGCCATCAGTGAGGATGAGCACCATGCTGGACAGGTTGGGATGATACCATTGACTGCAGGGAGAAAACCAACTATAAAAGAGAAAAACACACCAAATTTGGACTGAGACCAAACTGCTTTATCCCACCATAAGGAGCCCATGAACATCAGCACTGTTCCAACTCTACCCATGCCTGTTTAGCTCTAGTGTTATTTAATGCTCTCCATCCAACAGAGAAATACAGGTGAAGGATATCACCCAAAAGCCCCATCCTTCAACTGTGCCCCAATGGGAGGTTTCAGGTTTCTGTTGCTGCAGGAGCCGGCATTGGCAATGGGCAGGAATGACCATGCGGATCTAATCCAGCTCCTGGGTGTCAGTGGAAACATTCCCAGACTTAGTGGGATTTGGATTAGGTCATCATACAACAGAGTATTTCACACCCTGGCTCTTTGCTTTGTTTAAATGGAGTCTGGCCAAGGCCTCAAATTTAATTACTGAAATACAAATACTGAAGAAATAAGGCCTTCCTTACTCTGAATGGAATTCAGGCATGGCCCCACCTAAAACTTCTTGCCATCATTGGGGTCCCAAGGCTCAAAACTATCACAGAGTGTCTTTGAGTTAGACACCATTCTTTCCTCCAGGTAGGTACACTCTTCTCATGACCCTGCAAGCTGGTTTTGCTGCTACAATCTTATCCACTCAATATGCGCTCCTTTCTGATTAACATCTGCAGAAAGGATTTGCTAATGCACATCCAGAGGCAGTAATTTATTTGGTACTTGCTAGTTAATCCTGGCAAGGTTTTCCTGTCTAAGTATAGACTAATATCATCTTGTTTTAATTGCTTCTTTAGGAGTTTCTCAAAAATCAAAAACATTTTAATTAAAAAATTCACCAAGAGTATCTTCCAGATCTTTTTCCATTTGTTCTTCTTCCAACCAAAAATTATCAGCACATTTGTAAAGTTCTATAGAAAGTAATTACAGCAGATGCTGATCACTGTTCTAGTGTTGAGGTTGCTGAATGCTACACATCAGTCTCCCAACTTCCACTTTTTTGTAACTTTCTCAAACAGAAATTTCCATTCTTGGTCTTTGCTTAGAAAGGAGGCTGTCTATGCAGGAGCTGCAATGCTTTCATACCAGCTGCTAAGGTTAGGGGAAATTTGGGGAGGAAAAGGGAAAGAAAGGCAATGCAAGGAGTTTTGACAAGGGCCTGTAGTAACAGAACAAGAGGGAATGACTTTAAGCTGACAGAGGGGAGATTAAGATTAGATGTTAGGAAGTTCTTTAAGGTCCCTTCCAACCCAAACCAGTCTGTGATTCTATGAATTGATAGGGATACAGAGATTTGGGCAAGGAAACAGCAAGGAATGGCTGAAACCCCATTCAATTTTACCTACAATATCATTTATAATGAAAAAAGTCCTGTTCCACCATCACCTGTCCAAAAGATAAGATGATAAATCCACTGGTGGTGCCACCAGCACATGCAGTGTTACAACTGTGTGTAAGTATCAGACTGAAGATGCCAACTGCATGCCTGTCACATTGTGATAAATGTCTTTTAACCCCAATTTCTGTCTAGATTTCTACTTGCCCATAATGAGCTGGTTTTAGAATAAGCTGTCAAAAATAGCTCACCATATAATGACAGAAAGCTGAGATAATCATAGGACAACCATACATGTCACTATGGATATAGAAATTAATGCAATAGCATAATCATAGGGTCAAGAACCTGTAGTGTGCTGGTGCAGGCAAGCAAATTTTCAGTGTCCTGTGACTGCTCAGAGATAGAGCTGCAAAACTAATTGGGAAGCAGTGTCTCCACCTCTGCTTTTGAGCATCCAGCAGTGCTCCCTTAAATGCTTGCTGATGATGGAGTACAGCTGCAGGGAGAAAACAGGACTCTCAGAGGCATCTGAGTCCCAAGGAGAACGTGACCGTGAGCATGGCTGCAACAGAGCCATTTCCAGATTCAACAAGTTCCAGCCTGCAGAGTATGTTTTAGAAACCTCTAAAACCTTCTAAAGTGAAGGATTTTAAACGAAGGGGCTGAGAGACCCCAATGCTGGTGGTACAAACAGTACCTCTATAATAAGGGTAATCACTGCATGTTATATGGAAAAACCTCTCAAGTGATTGCTGTTTGCAGAGGCTGATTAAATATAAATTAAACTCATCTGCATGTTCAGTAAGATATGTGTATTGAATAGCAAGAGCACCCTTCTCATTGGCTGCATGGAGCATTTGAGGAGCTCATCCCATGGCCTGGCATGTCTGCCTAGAGAGGCTGCACCTCCTAAACACTGATGGGCTTGGGGCATTGACCACCCACCTCTCTAGGAAGACTGTTCCAGTGTTTGACTACTCTCTTAATAAAGAGATGCTTCCTCAAGTTCCTGGCAGTGCACTGAGTGCTCCATGAGCCCTTGCCATGAAATAACCAGACAAACTGTGAGTGATGGAGGGACCAATTCTGCATCACCAAGCATCCTGGCTATGTCTGAGATTTCTTAACCTTCTCCCCCACTGTACAAGGGGGAAAAGTGCCTTATTTCTAAATCTGAACTATTATACAGAGACCCCATAACTGGTGCCATCTCCAGCTTATAGTCTGTTACTGGGCAACAACATGGGCCTCCCTGGTACAGAAGGGATGGGACTGACTCTGAGCATTGTGCATGTAGGAGGTGTCTGGAAAACCCGTGGATTTCTCCTTCATAGAATCATAGAATAGTTAGGGTTGGAAAGGACCTTAAGATCATCTAGTTCCAACCCCCCTGCCATGAGCAGGGACACCACACACTAAACTATGTCACCCAAGGCTCTGTCCAGCCTGGCCTTGAACACCTCCAGGGTTGGAGCGTTCACAACTTCCTTGGGCAACCCATTCCAGTGCCTCACCACCCTCACTGTGAAGAACTTCTTCCTTATATCTAATCTAAACTTCCCCTGTTTAAGTTTAAAGCCATTACCCCTTGTCCTACCACTAGAGTCCCTAATGAAGAGTCCCTTCCCCAGCATCCTTGTAGGCCCCCTTCAGATACGGGAAGGCTGCTATAAGGTCTCCACGCAGCCTTCTCTTCTCCAGGCTGAACAGCCCCAACTTTCTCAGCCTGTCTTCATACGGGAGGTGTTCCAGTCCTCTTATCATCCTTGACCTTGGGCTGAAGGTAAGACTTGCTAGGTGAAAGCAAGGGATAATTGTTTCTCAAATTATATGGTCAGAAGCGGCAAACATGCACCCAAAGATACATAATTTTTTCTCACTCTTTCACTCTTCTAAAGAACCCTTTTGTTGTGTGTTTAAGGATCCTGGAGACTTTGTGAACAGATGAATTGAGAAAGACAAGTGAAGAAGCTGATGACTATGACTATCATAAGCTATATGATCTGAGGGAGAGGGGATGTTTCTTCTTACCACGTTGTGTGAGGTCCTACTGTACCGGTGCCAGTTTCAGTGTCTTCTCTCAGTTCAAACCAGAGAGAACCTGAAAGCTTGAAAAATACTGGGAATTGCTTTTTATGGTTAAAGAAAGTTCCAGAAACAGGCTCCAGATTAGGACCTGTCAACATAGTCCTGCCAAAAAATAAAATGTACTTGCAAGTGCATAACCCACACTTGAATCCTGAAGCTCTTCAACCACCTACTTTGAATATTTAGTATTTCTTAAATGTAATTTTGGAGAGCATTTTTTAAAATCCATTAGCTACGGTCCTATTCATTTGGAAACGGAGCACAACGTTCACTGCCTCTTGGACAAATTAAACTCACAATTATTTTAACGTGCTTGTCCCATATAAAGAGGAAAAACACACACCGGTTCAGAGGACAGAAGAGAAGAAACAACTCAAGAGAGACAACACTGTGCCAAAACCAAAAGGTTGAGCATGTGTATTTGCTTACACTGGTATGAGCAATAGGCTCAGAGAAAGAGGTAGATATCATATTGGGGTACTAGGAATCATTGTTATTTCTTGAGAAAGCGCTTTCAGTGCTGCCATGATAAACAGCTTCTAAGAATTCAGGGTATGGAGTGCTGACATCTGTCAGGCAGGAACCTGGAGTTCACATCACAATTGCAATTACTGCAGTATTTTTAACCAAATCACAGAGTCAACTTTCACGAATGAAAAGACTCCTTTATGTAGAAGCTGGCAAAGTTAAAATCATTTCCAGCTTTCAAGAAACTCAAAGCAACCTCCAGCAGCCTGGGTAAACACAGTGTTTCTGTAACAGACTTGCTGAACTACTAACCCGGTCTAGAAGAAAGCCCTGTGCTAGCACAAAGGTTGTTATTGCTGCAATTACGCCAACGCCACACTCCCAAAGAAGGATTAACATTTAATTCTTTCTAACTTTGGTTTATGAAATATTGACATGCTGCTGCCTTCGAAATAAGCTATAAAGACACCTTCCACACAGCGTGCAGCGGGAGCTCAGTGATGTTTATTTACTTATCCCTTTCACTAGGTTTGGCTCTGAACACCCATGCTGAAATTGTTAGAGAATGCCCCAGGCTGAGCTAAGCATATACCAGCAGGTAGAGCTAATCCAGTGTTAATAAAAATCAATGAAGCATTCTTACAATGCAAACTGTTATCCCTTTACAGCTCACAGTCTCCTCACCCTGACAGAAGATGATGATGAACAGATGTAGAAGCATCAGCTGGAGGCAGCTCCAAAAAGCTGTTTCTTAAACACATCCTTTTACAGTCCCAACCATCTGATTTATATATTCACTGACATTTTTTAATACTTTTGGGACACCTTATCTTATTGGCGAAACAAATCCACTTCTGTCTGCATCATTTCTAAGTGTGAAATAATGTGCTATTGAAGCTATTGCGACCCTAGTGATATCAGCACCCTTCCAGTCACAGTGACCTCATTAATGAAAATCCTTTGTATCGAAATGGTCCAGCTTTGTAAAGGTCTTACTGTATGACAAAGAAATCCTGGGATAACGGCATCCTCGTGGCCTTCCAAACACTCTCCAGTCCAAGACATGACCTCACCACAAGGCTTTATGCTGCCTCTTGCCGAAACAATGATGCCTTCTGTATCCCAGGGAAATTGTTCACTTCTCTGGTATGCTAAGGTGGGGTTCAGGAGCAGATCCTGTGGCTCACACCTCTGCACTAATCCAAACCAGGAGCAATCGTCTGCACCAAGCATCTGCAAAAACATACTTAGAAGTAGTAATCTGACTTCCTGCTGTCTCTCTGAAAAATAAGATGAGGAATTACTTTTCCATTGGTATTTGCCGCAGGAATTAGATTCCCCATACCCATGAGCGCCCTGCTGCATAGCAAGAACAAGAAGCAGAAGCCTGAAGGCAGGAACATCTTGGAGGCTGTCACAAGCCCCATGTTGTCCCCAGTCCCAGTAAACTACAGCCACAGAGGTGGGTTGGTCAAGGAATGGAGGTAGCTCACATGGGAAACAACTTCCCTGATTTATTCCAGCTGCAGCATAGAAACATCCTTATCTCTGGGTTTTCATCTTAACCACTGGCAGCCAGGTCACACTGTGAAAGCCCACTGCTTATTAGAGGAGGCTGCAGTGACAATGCAGTTTTATTAAGCAGTTTTAATAAGCAGTTTATTGGGCTGTTCAGTCAAACTGTGCCCTAGACTCTACTGAGTCACAGCTACTCATACAGGAAGACAAGCTCACGTGTAGGCATCTAAATCTGTAGCCATCCACGTTTAACCACCTGAATTCTCTCCTAATTTCTTTAGCTATTAGTTAAAAATGATAGGAAAACTCTTAATGGTTTTTCTCAGCCTGTATGAATCCGTGAGTGTCCTAACCACCAGGAGAAGAGCTGACATCAACAGCAAATGACACCAGGTGAGACAGAGGCTGGCCCAAGAATAAGCTTAAATATTTCTCTTTTTTGGGAGGATTTCCGTTTATCTTCATTCTATCCAAACACCTCATTTTTCAGAATCTGATCAGTAACTCGATAAGACACTGTTGACCCAAGTTGTTCTTCTCACAAATCTTTCACTGAAGTCAGAGGCAGAGCTGACCTAAGCAGCAAATAAAGAATTTATGGACACTGAGTAGTACAAATTCCAAGTGCCTTTTTTCCTTTGCAAGAGTAAATGAATGTAAATAGCACAATCTGCATTTCTCCTGGAGAACAAGAAAAGCATATTCTTCTTATTTGGCTTGGTTTTCGTATTACTTTCTGCATATAGAAGAGCTACTTCAATTATGCAAGCTTATTATGAAATTAGAGCACCAATATAATTAAAGCATTGATTAAAAAGCCAATATAACAACCAGCTGAACCTCTTTTGAAAGAGGAGCAATATGAATACTTCTACTTCATTAAATATTACAATTCAGTCAATATTGAAGCATTCAATTGTATTGGCTTGATTTATACATTGAACTGGGAATAAGCATCTCTTGGGACCTAATTATGTTAGTTTTGCTTCCCTTGTTAGCTGGAGTTTGTGTGTTTGTTTGTTTGGTTTGACATTCCTTAAACTTCTGAAAGAGCAGATCTCCCATCCCAGGGAATCATTCTCCAGGAAGATAATTTATGGGTAATGAGAAGTTCTAGTAATTGTGTTTATCTTTGGAAATTAACTTTAAGAAATCCATCACATCTATAAAAAGAAGTCATATCTCCTCCAGATAGGCCCCATAATGAATTTGTTAATGAACTTAACAGCTAGGTCAAATCAACAGCCTTGCCCCAGATTTACTGAAGGTCACTCTGACGCTTTGTGAAGAAATTTGCTTCTCTCCTTTCCACATTCACCTAGAGAAACACTGCTGTAACACCCAAAGCAACCTCCAGCTCCCCAGTGACACACAGGGAAGTCACATCTTCAGAGTCACCTCTAGCAGCGGTTGAATCTGCAGCACAACAGACTCCCAAGGAGGAGTGTGACTCCCCTTCAGGAATCACTGACCCTCAAAGGGTCTATCCCAAGGCAGATGACATAAGATAAATGTGAAGGCAACTAATACTCCCATATTAAGCAGTAGGTGGCACAAGTCACTTAAGAGGAGGACTTGCCAATGGGTCACAGGCCCACGGATCAGGCTCAGACAGCTATATACAACAGGGGTACCTGGACCCCATCTTCACCCCAGCCTCCTCATGGGAACATGTGTTACTGCCCATGGCTTTGAGCCTCAAATGAGCTTTAAGGTCCCTTCCAAACCAAACCATTCTATGATTCTATGACAATGGCCATGCTTCCTTCTGGGAAGAGCTGGCTGAACAATGTCAGCGTCATACTGTGCTCTCATCAGCGTGAATCATTAATACCTCAAGTAACATTTGGGAACATCAGAAAGCCTGGAGGAGGCCACATGCCCAGCCTCTCCCTGAGACTGAGTAGGGTGAGGAAAACAAGCTGGTTCTTGAGGTGGTCAAGACCTTTCTACATGCTTTCCAGCACTCACTGAGCAATGAGATGCAAGATAGATGGACATTTGTTTCAAGAAATAGGGTTATGTTTCAGGTTCTTGCAGACTGTTTGCTCTGAAGAAGTAGCACAGCTTGGTTTGCCGGTTCTTTTTCCCCTATGATATTCTGCAGTTCTTTTTACTAAGGGAAACAAAAGAGCTATGAAGTAAGCACCAAAGTGCAGATGAAAGAGAAGAGGGGTAGGTTTTCTAGCACCTTTTTTGATCAGCATTTGTACTGGAACCTTAACTGGGTCTGCAGGAATGTCTGATCTCTCCCAAGTGTGCAGCTTGCTCTCTGCATGCTTACAGGCTATGCTAACACCTCCCGAAGCAAAACTCGCTTTACATATAAATCATAGAATCAATGATGTTGGAAAAGACCTTTAAGATCATCACATCCAACCTTTATCCTGGGACTGACAAGGCCACTGTGTCCCTAATGTATGGGTTTTTTTCATCAGGAAGGTGTCTTGAGATCTCTTGGGGCAACCAGAGAGCAGCCGGGGATCTGACACGGCACAAGCATAGTCTTCTCTAAACCCTATGCCTCACACGGCTGCACAGCTCACAGCAGAGATTTTACAAAGCCTGTCTTCAAATAAAGCTAGGGTAAAGCATGAAAAATTGCTGTTTTGTCCTACTTGCTTAGGGCAACTTCTCTTGTTGCACTAGATTGGTTGGTTTCCCTGTTAGGAAGCAAAAAACATTAATCAGCACCCAGAGGGAGGGTTAAGATTGATTTAGTTTGCTTTGGTTTGTTGTTCTGTCTCCGTGTGTTCTGGTTTGGTTTTAACCTCCCAGCCTCACCACAGAGAAGACCCACACCAAGCTCTAAGCTGGACTTGAACTAAGAAAAGCTAGAACTATCACCATATTTTGCTCACTAAACCAGAGCACGTTAATGCTCTCACCACTTCCAGGAAGGATGCTGAAGCTGTTTAAAGTTAAAAATGCAAATCAAAGCCCAAATGAGCTTTGAGATTGCAGCGAACATGCCACAGTGTCATTCGCAGCATGGCAGAAAGAATATTCTGTCACATGTGTGAGATGTTCAAAAAGCAAATTGCATGTCATATTCCATATCCCAACTTAGGCAGAGTTAATAAAAAGCCCAAAACCCAAAGAGGGGTTATCAACGTGATTATCTCTAGCAAGTGATGTCTCAGGCACTGAAAGCAGCTTCTAAAAGAGGAAAAAAACCCACTTTATGACATCTAGTGGTAAAAGAAGATGTGCACAAACGCACTGACACGGCATGAAGCCCTGTGAGACTCACATGCCAGTCAGGAGAGCCAGGCTATTTTCAGCACTGTACTTACATCTGCACTTCTTGGCTATAATCTGTGTACAAAGTGTAAGCTCTGTGCAGGTCTATCAGAAGTCACGGCTCTACTTGCAACGGAAGAGTGCTTCCAATGCCACATCAACTCTACTGCATGTGGAGAAACAGACCTTTGCGTAGGCAGATATCAGACTGACAATACAAGACAGCTTCGGCTCAAACCCAGATATCTGGGAGCTTTTGTTATCAACCTTGTAGCTGGTTTCTCAGAAACGATGCCTGGCTGCATCCTTCACTCTTCTGATCTGGAAGATGTTCATGCCAGAGTAAAACAGCCCTTGAAACTGCACCCAGGGTCTCTGAAGTGAGCTCAAACTGTTCAAATGATGGGAGCAAACACAGAGGGTATCTGACATCCTAGAGCAGGCACTATTTCTGGTGTAGCTGTGCTTTTCTCTTACTGCAGCAGAAGGAGATGACACCCTTGTGCAGAAACATCTCCTTCATGCTGTTTATATCCACCTTGTTCTCCAAATAGCCAATTACTCGCATTTGTTCTAGACACCTTTGGGGATGTACTGTGATCGTAACAGATTGCTGCTTCAGGATGCAGGAAAAACTCAGCTTTTCCAGGTCATTCGGTGCTGCCCTCCATCATGAAAGACCTGCCTCAGTCCTGCAGGAGACCACAGCTAGAGAAACCTCATGGACCTTGACAGACCTCCATAGCAAAGCCTCTGCCACAGCAACACTTCATCCCCTGCCAGAATTAATTCAGAAGTGCAGCAGCGCTGTCAGTGTGCTTTCCTCTAGGAATCCAATGCAAGTGTGATCGTCTGCTTAACAACTACCACCAAAGCTCAGGCACAATAGTCTTCCTCACCTTCTCCTCCCTTTCTGCAGGCTCTCACTCTTCACTGCACCAAGGAGTCCTGTTGGCTGCAAGCAAGGTCAGCGCTACTTCGTACAAGCTCTGCTTGGGTCTCCTGGCACCCACCAGAAGAACTGTATGGTCTGAGAGTGAAAACACCTTCCTCTAAGTGCCTCCTACATCTCAGCAGCTGAATGCAGAGTTTTCCTTCTAATGGTGGCATCCATGTCATTGAAACCACCATGCTCAGGGGTGGTTAGCACCTCCTCCAGCCCACGGGAGCTGATTTGCCAGCTTGAACGTGGGTTCAGTTTGGTCTTGCTGTGACATACATTGAAGATCAGCAAGTGGAAAGCGTGAGGGTCGGTGATAGTGCCCAGAGTAGGTGAATCAGAGTCTCTTGAACCCTGGGAAGGGGGCAGAAAACAGTGGATGTGCTTTTGAAAGGGAGAAAGTCAGTATTGCAGCGTATGCCTTAGTTGCTGCACAATTTGATTGCACTGCCAAAATTCACCCTGCTCTATATGACGACTCAGCACAAATAACAACACTGAGTTAAGATCGGCCTACAGTGAATTAATGAAGAACCATTTAGAAGAACATTAATGTTTACACAGAAAAAGCTGCATCCCTTTTAAAGCAATTCTTTAAACTATAAAGAGCACCAATTAAAACAGTCTGAAACATTTGCTTTTTTACTGCTAGAAACCCTGTGTCTGAAGAGTCGCTGTACTCGGAGTTCAGCAAAAAACCTGCAGTTTCTGCTTTAGACTCATAACCCAATAGCTTTTTAAGGCCAGAAGGCTGTCCAGTTGCCAGGAAAAGGACAAGGTGCGCTTGGCATAGAGGGACTTATTCAAATGGCATGACAATGGGTACATTGTGAACAGTGCACCCTAGGACCTCAGTGTTACCTAAAGCTCTTACAGGGACTGAGCGGCATAAACCAAGCCAAATCAGCTAAAACACAGGTTCTTTGGTATTCCTGTCATTTCTTCCAGGTCACAGGAGGCCAAGCTGTCCCACTGAAGGACACTCTGTAAGAGAAGGCAGTGCTACTTTGCTAGCACAGCTTCTTTGTTTGTATTTCAAGTCCTTCAACAGAGATGGTCACAAACAACTTTTGGTTAATCCTTCTTAAATCTCCCCTCTGCACCAAGAAGTGATCAGAGGAATCAGAGGGTGAGTTTAAATAGACTCAAAGAACAGTCACAGAAAACTTTGCTGGAGCTGGGCAGAGGGAACATTGCCCAAAGAGTTTTGTTTTATGCTGAAAGGTAGCTTGGCTGTTGCATGCAGTGGGGACAGAAGTCACAAATGACCATGTCCCATCACTCTGGGTGCAGCCACAGAGACCCCTCCACCCAGCTCCAGCTGGATCTGACCGATTCAGCAAAGCTGATGTTTGCAAAGCCCCCAGAAGAGGATGGGTCTTGTTTAGGCCTAGGTAAGAAAACCCCAAAGAGAGGAAGGAAGGATGCAGTTGAGGACACCCGGGAAAGGTCTCCACGTGTCAGCCACACTTTCTTTCACATCTAGCTGTGACCAAAAGGCATTCTGGGGGGATCACAATACTTTCTAACCTTACAAAAAAACAGTGCTTTGGTGCTAAAGGGGTGCAAACAGATCTCACAGCACCAGTTCTTCTTGTAGAGGTCAGAGCAAGAAAGTTGGGTAGGGTTTCATCATTTGCCCAAAGCACAGAAATCCTCTTTTCCCATTCTGTTTCCTTATCACGAGAAGGAGGGGAAGTTGCTAAGATGGAAAGGAAACATCTCTTTGTTCCTAATTTACATCAAAAGAGAAATTAAAAGCCCTGGGAGAGAGGATATGCGAGTGCCCTTCAGCAGCCCCAGTTCATGCTTGTTTTTCCATCCAGGATCCAACCTGGCAATGAGCTGAATGGCCTTGGTGAGGCTTCAGTCCTAGAGCAGACTGACACTCAGAGCTGCCTGCAGAGCTCATATAAAGTTGTAGTTAAAGAATATGTCCAAAGAAAAAGAAGTGTACAGTGTTAAATGCCAAGAGAAAATCTGTTTCTAACCATCTAAAAGGAATCTCCTCTCCACACTCTCCTCACACCCTGATAACACTAGTCTTCATTAGCTTTTCCCCCTGTATTAACATGAGCCATCCTGCTTGCTCCAGGGCTTTCTGGAGAGGTCTCCTTCAAAGATGATTTCCGCATAATTTACTGTAGGACTCTGGGGAAGTGCCATCAGAGAGCCCCTTCATCACATCCTGTACTCAGATACCCTGCTAAGCATCTATAGTTAGAAGGGATGACGCAAACATTGGTACCTCTCGCTCCCCTTTTCCTCTCCTCCATCCATGCTGGATCTGTACTTGCTTTCAGCCAGACATTAATGCCCACACGCTTCCTGCTCGGAGTCCTCTAGGTACTGCATTAGTCACACAGCTTGTCAACGTGAGTTCTGGGACAACATTTATTTGAACCCATGTTTTTCCAGCACAACTGCCATCGCCTCCAGTGGGAGTTCGAGCAAATTCAACAGCTAAATCCTTCTCCCAAGCGCTGTGGCAGAGCTTGCACGTTTCCAGCACCAGATCCCACTATGTCTTGCAAAAAAGCAGCTCAGACAACTGAGTCTTGTCTTATTTTCCACCTGAGAGTGGTTGGTGTCCTTGGTTTTGACCCCAACAGAGGTGTCTGGTGCCCTGGTGATCCAATGAATCTTCATCACAACAAAAGAATAGCCCCCTGGAACTTGGCCCTTCACCCAGACCAGACAGTTTACTAGCCAGATCTGTAAGCATGGGCTTTGGTAGAAGGTTAGAGGTATCTTTGGGTCTTGAGCATTCAGATCTGAAAGTAAAGTATGCACAGAGACCAGACAGTATGACTAAGTGCAGAAATATAAAATATTCAGTACTTGTATATATGCACACATGTACAGCATTCAGAGAGCACTGCAGAAAGGGCAAGAGTAAGAGAAGCAAATCCAAGTCTGCCTGCAGGATAAGAACGAGAAAGGTCTCTATTAACATTTAAAAGGAAAGATTGTTTCACTTCTGCCTGCTGATGAGCTCAAACCGATCGTGACCACAGAGAAATCCATACTGACATCCTGTGATAAGCCTTTGAGTTACACCGAAATGTGTTACTAAAAGGAAAGCTCAGGCCTCATACTTCTCTCACTGCCAGTATCCTTCTGGTCTAGGGGAGAAAGGTGAGAGACATTATGCTCCTGGCAATGAAAAGCTGCAGGTAACCAGCTCCCTCTGCTTTGAGGATGGCCAAGATAATGCTGGTGTGTGGGGAGAAGACTACAAACATCTTCTCCTCTTTTCTGGAAAGACAGCCATGCTTGGAAACGCTTGGAAAACCATACCAGGCCAAACAAAACAAATATTCCCTATTGACTTGGCCATGCAACTTGGAGACTGCACAGTGAAAGCCAGGTCAAAACGAGCCAAACGAGAACGTCACACCTTCCGTGCTATAAGCAGATAATGAAATGGAAGAGGAAGCACTAGAGCCAGACAGGCACCAGCACACGAGTGCATTGTGTTACAACCACTAGTAAACATCCCAATAGCTGTGAAACAGTGGAGATAAATGAGGTATGGGCAATGCAGGAGCAAGACCATCTCCAACACTGGAGAAGGGCTAAGCCGCTCCCTGAACCCCTGCTGCAGCTGCCATGGGCAAGAGCAGTTGGGAGCCTCTGGTTCACCACACAGGCTCTGAAATAACCAGCTCTGAAATAACCAGCACTTTTGGCCGTGGCATTTCAGGGGGAAAACAAAGGCACAGCCCCAGCAGTAACCTGGTGCCCTTGCATGCCCTTTCCTGCGGCTGTTCATTTAACACTGCAGTCTGAAGCTGTATTCCTACTGCTGTGTCCTGCCTTCCTGCGGGCTCCAGCCTCCCATCGTGTGTAGCAATAAATTGCATGAGCCATTTACCTGCCTTAAAGCCAAATCTCCAAAGCACATGGCAAATTAGGTGGCTATGCCTCTGCTGCCCACTTTCACACCACACACAGGGGAAAGGAGAGCATGCTGCAAGGGCAAGGGGACTCTCGTGGCAGCCCATGCTAAATGACATGGGCTGCTGTCTACCTGGTAACCAGTTTGGCACCTAAATTTATTGCAGTAAGAATATATGTTGTAACCTTAGCAGTCTTACAGCTGACCTTTGTTCATTTCTGCACTACAATATGTTTAAACAGAGCTTTGTTTACTGCAAGGCATAGAGAGAAGACAACAAGCAAGCCTGTACCACTCGTAAGCCCTCAAAGCATTACAGGTTGTGCTTCCTTAATTAATCTCAGAATCCCAGACTGGTTTGTCTTGGAAGGGACCTCAAAGCTCATCCAGTTCCAACCCTCTGCCACGGGCAGGGACACCTTCCACTAGAGCAGGTTGCTCCAAGCCCCTGTGTCCAACCTGGCCTTGAACACTGCCAGGGATGGGGCAGCCACAGCTTCTCTGGGCACCCTGTGCCAGCGCCTCAGCACCCTCACAGGGAAGAACTTCTTCCTGTTATCTAATCTGAATGGACACATAGATAACATGAGTGTTAAGTTATCTGACATGACTAGAGCTAGTTATTGCAGAAAAACACCACTCTCCATTTCACTCCCCATGAAAACACTGAGACGTACATAGACAGAAATGTATTTAGCGTCCTAACAAGAGCTACATTATAAGAATAAGCTCCCCTTAGCTGGGGAAGGGCAGAAAGGATGAAATTCGGATGGTTGATTGCAGCCACTGAAGACACCACAACTGCTGATGAGACGACGATCTTACCACGGCTGCCAGCCCTTCTAGAACATCCCCTTAGCTGAAAAACTTAAGTTTTCCCCTAGTTTGGCTCTTCCCTGAGCTTCCCAGCCCTTGCTGCGAACACCTCGGCTCTCCAGCCAGCTCCCACACTTGCTGAGAAAGCTTGAAATCTCACCCAAAGGGTCCCAACCCAAATAGCAAGCGATGCGTTGGAAGTATCACGTCTGGCAGAGGGACCAACCGGTGCTTCCAAGCCTTGCTCCTGGATGCGGTTCCCGTCTTTTCTTGCCTTAGGATCCTGGGGACCTCTAGTGGTAGTAAGTAAGAATGTGTTTATTTGGGAAGAGTAAGCGCCGGGTGAGCGGGCCAGGCCTGCAGGTGCATCACTTCTTTAAAGAAACCTTAGAAACGGACAAACAAGGAGACAGGATGCCCCCAGAGAGGAGCAGCTAACCCTCCCCTGGTGAAAACTCCGAACAAGCAGCAGTGCTGGGCACGGTCCCTGCAGCCTGTAAGGGATACAGTGAACAATCGATCCCAGGCACAGCTACAGGTTGGGAGGAGAAGTGATTCAGAGCAGCCTGAGGAGAAGGACTTGGGGCTGTTGGTTGATGAGAAGCTCCCCATGACCTGTTTTCAGTGTGCACTTGAGCCCAGAACCCCCACGTGTGCTGGGCTGCATCCCAGCACAGGTTGAGGTGAGCGACAGGTTGAGGGAGGTGATCCTGCCCCTCTGCTCTGCTCTTGTGAGACCCCACTGTGTGAGACCCACATCTGTGTGCAGTTCTGGTGTCCTCAACGTAAGAAGGACTTGGAGCAAGTCCCTTCAACCCAAGCCCTCCTGTGATCTTCATAAGAGGCCCCTCTGGCAAGAGAAGCACCTTTCAGACCCACAGGAAGACCAAGTTAACAGTCACATTCCTATTTATCGCTACATTTACTAACTCGGAGCTGCATCCTGAAGGTGCTGGTTGGGCAGAGGTCCTTACCTGTGTGCCTCTCCCAAGCCGGGCAAATACAAACCATTCTTCAATCCACTTTTTGGTAAGGCAAGGCTCAGCTTTCCTGGATAAAGCTCCACAGGAAGTCAGGCTGTCACCAGGGTACTGTTTTCATTGAGGAACCACTCACAGCATTATTCAAAAGCCCCCATTTGGAAACTGGTAGCCCCCACAGACAAGCCCTTGAGTGCTTCCAGCCTTGCCGGGCTGTTTGCTTTTCAGGCACGAGGTGGCACTGAGGATGCAGCTTTCTTCCCTGTGCCGCTGGTCTCGGGCACAAGAGGGTTTTAAAAGCAGCAGAAAACCCTCCAAACAAAATACCGACCCACAGCTTCACCCTCCTGAGGGTGACAGTGCTCAGACACACCGCAGGGCAGCATCACCCACTGCAGTGGATGCATGTGGGGACCGGCTGGCCACCTCCCAGGCAGCGTACCAAAGCATCACAGTGTGCCAGTGTTGCTCTCTCACACATTATGTGACGTTCCTTCTCCTCCTGATGCCTCCTACCACAGGCAGGGCACTGGGGCAGTGTGCAGCTGCTGCCCTCTGGCTGATCACGCAATCATAGAACCATAGAAAGGTTTGGGTTGGAAGGGGCCTCAAAGCACATCCAGTTCCAACCCCCTGCCACGGGCAGGGACACCTTCCACTAGTTTCCCGCGGGCGGGGCCACCTTCCACTAGAGCAGGTTGCTCAAGCCCCTTTGTCCAACCTGGCCTTGAACACTGCCAGGGATGGGGCAGCCACAGCTTCTCTGGGCAGCCTGTTCCCTTCAACAGAGATGTGAGCACACAGGAGAGCAGAGTGCTCTGCCCTGATCACTGCTGGACGTTGGCGAGGCTCCACATGAGCCTCACTGCAAAGGGGCCAGGTTGTGGCTTTCCAGCAAAGTCAGTAGGTAACAGCAACCCATGCTGCTTGCCCACATGAGAGGTTGGCACAAATGAAGACCGCAGCCAAAACATGAAGCACTTCAGACCAGCTACCCTGAGACACTCAGAGAGCCCTCTGGCTCAAGGAGATGGCAGAGCAAGAGAAAGAACCCCAAATCTAGCAATAAGTAAAGCACTGCCTCCACTCTGGCTCTTGGGATGGGGCCTGACACCCCGGACAAGCAGGGACACAGGTAAGCACGCTGCCTGCAGCCTCAGAGCAGAAACGGGTCTGCCCTGCGCTAGGACCATGCCCAAATGCCCTTCCCTGTCTCCGCCCTTCATTTCAGGCATTTCAGCCTTCTCCTCCCTGTGCTTCCCGCAGCTCCCAGCATGGGGACATCCACCTTGCTTGGGGCACATGGCGTCTCTCATAATAAACGGCTGGAGCATGTTCCATACAGTGAAAGTGAAGAATAACAGTCATGAAATGTTAAATGCTGCAGCGAGGAGCAAACACCTCCTGAGCAGTTTTCCAGGCTGATGGTTACAACAACCTCTCTGTATGTTTACACACAGATAACAATGATTAAAGCAAACCCCAAGAGAAGCGTGGGCACTCCTAACCAGGTTAGAAACTGAAAACATAACCCCCCTTGGAAAACAATTACACTTTTTTCTGCACTGTTTAACTCAGGGTCTCACCGGAGTCCAGTCTTTTAAGAGATGTTACAGGATGCAGTTACATAAGTTAAGATCCCAAGTATTCAGGGATAAATGATGTCCCTCCTCTGCAGGATGGGAACATGAAGAGTTTTGTGCTCAAAGGCCATGGCTGACTTCTCACAAGGAACAGTGTTAGCACTATGGTCTCTGTCTCGTTGCAGTCTAATAGCAAACCTACAGAGAAATGGATGAGCTTATTACTTTTTGTAATTTCAAGCAGAAACTTGTGGTATGGGGGAAATCATTCATTAAAACATGAAGAGCAGCTTCTTTGATTTTAAGCTTTGAAGGCCTCTGGTTCAAAGGCTTGAGTAATAAATACATTTTACCTGCCACCTTTTTCCAGGAGGGATTCAAACACCATGGGGCCTTCATTTTGTGTGCAATCAAATATTAAGTAATATTTTAACTGGCATTTTTCACTCCTCACCATTAACTCCAATCATTAAATAATCCATGCAGGACCAACAACAAAATCCCCCCTCCTCTGACTGCAACAGGCTCTTGTCCACATCCCTTCACCTGCAGTGAAAGGAAATTGGTGCTAAGTGGGAACATGGAGGGCAGGGAGCGAGATTCCCAGCTGTATTTCCAGCTCTGTAGTGAAGCAGGATGGAAGGGTTCAGGCAGCCCCAGCATTCAGCCACAGGCATGCTCCTTGCAAAGCATTATTTTCCTTAAATTCACATCTTGGAAAGATCATGTTTTCCCTCGCCTGCTATTGTCAGTGATCACTTGCCTCCCAGCAGCCAAGAGATGGCAGCTGATTAATATCAAATCTCTGGGCGCTGTTAGATATCCATCAGAGGCCTGAGGAGTGTGTCGTTTGCCTATTGAAACAGTTTAAGCACAGATGGGATTATAATTATCTTGCTATCAACTGCAACAAAGCAGCTCAGCAGGAGCTCCTCACTTAAAGAGAGGAGGTCAACTAAATTATCCTAGTGGGAAAGTAAATGTGAGACCGTGACCTCGTTCTATAGATTGCCTATAATTAATTGGGTTTATGATTTATACTGGGGCCAAGCTTTCACCTGGTGATCCCAGGCCAGAGGGTCACACTGGATGGTCCCTTGCTGTCACCTCCCATTGAGGATTCAATGTGAAGCCTCTCTGCACCAAATGTGGAGCAATTCCTGACTCCAGTGGTCATGGATGAGCAAGAAGGACCCGCTGCTTTTGGATCAGGAAGCATGAAAGAGCTGGAGCTCGCTATTTTCTCAACCAGAAGAAACATGACACAGGGAATAGCAGCAGAAGGGGAAAAAAATCCATCCAGCTTCACTGCCAGGGCTGGGGAAGACAGAAAGGCTCACAGATGCCATTCGAGCAGGCAAGTTCAGCCTAGACATGTGAAAACCACTTCTGAAAGCAAGGACAGCATTGCCCAAGGAAGCACTGATGAACCAACCATGACAGCTCCATGACCAGATGGGATGAACATCTGCCAGGAAGGGGCTGGGTAGAGCTGTCCTGGAGGATGGAGAAACTTTTGTCACCTCCCAGGCCAGCTCCACGTGTGCTGGGGCTGGGGGTGACCCATGAACCGGTGCTGGGCATGGCAGGGCTGACCCTTGCAAGGGCCTCATATTGGGTCAAGGCACCTTCCTCATGGTCAGAGCAAGCAGCCCGTTGCCCATCTGATGTTGCTCATCTGGCCCTAATCTTTTCTGTTTCTTGTTCTTGATCCCTCCCTTCCTCCCCACTGCTCCTGGCTTTTCCCCTTGAAGTGCCACATGCTGAAGGTCCCACCACTGGCCCCACTACAGGGCACACAGACAGGAGGCTCTGGGCATTTATTCCACTCTCATTCAGGTCAACCAGGGTAGCATAAAGACTTGTAGAATACTTGGGGGTTTTCACCTTGTTAGAACAAAAAGACAATCTCAGCCTACAGCAAACCAGGTTCCTGAGACCCACACTTACTCCCATCTACCCTAATCTCTTTCACCCTCTGAGTGATCTGGACCCTCTCAATGAAGGATGTCACCCTACCACGCTGGAGAGACATGTCCCCAGACACAACAGCTTGAAAGCAGGAGCTACCCATTGCTGGCACCTTTTCACGGCAGGGAGGTCTCAGAAAAGCCATGTCTTTGGCCATGCAACCTCCACCACCAAGCCTGTGTTACAGCACTGCAGCGCTGGCAGAGGCAGGATGGGTACCAGCTGCTGTAACAAGCTGTGTTGATATCTATTTATTAGCAATAAAAAGGGGAAAAAGAAAAAAAAAGGATTTGGATTAGAGACACTATGATTAAAATTTAGAGAAAGAAACAGACTGGTTTCCAACTCAAAATGCAAACTCAGAGCGGAAAGCAGTAGATGGTAATCTAAACAGTAAGCTGATGATATACAAGAGATACACAAATGATATACAAAGAACAAAACAAGGAGAGAGAACAAGAATAAAGGGAAAAACAAAACAAGAATTGAAAAGAAGAGACATGAAACAGAAAAGAAGGTGGGGGGAAAGAAGTGGAAATAAGCAATCAAAAGAAATAGCAAAAGAAAGAGAGCATACAAAAGAAAACACATTGAGAAAAGGAACAAGAGATGCCAGAGATGGAGCAAGCTCATGCAGAGAACAAAGAGGGGAATGTTAGGCAGCCCCAGACAAAAACTAAGACAAGACAGCACAAAAGACAAGGAGAAAGTGGAACAAAAATAGCACCAATGTGGAAAACATGAAGGGAGTGCAGGTACTGGTGAGATGACACAGGAGCTGATACGTGGGGCAGGGGGGAGAGCAGTGCTGGGGCAGACACTGTGCTGCCCTCCTGCCTCCAGCACGAGGGTGAGGAATGGGCCTGGGGAGCAAAGGGAGCAGGTCACAGCAGAGCCCTGTGGCCAGGGCTGGAGAGGTCTCTCCCATTCCATCTGCCTCCCCACCAACCCTCCTTCACACCCTGGGACAACAGCATCTCAGGCTGCCTGGGCTGGAGCCAGCTCTACACAAAGAAACCCTTCCAAAGGTGTAACAGCTCTTGAGGTGCTCTGAGATATTGCAAAATCACCAGTGGCAAGGGCTGCCTTCCTTTCCATGATCCATCATCCCTCCTTCCCCACAACCAGAGCTGTCTTGTCCCCTGTTTTAGTCTGGACCTTTGTGGGGTGCCAGATGGGCATATGGACACAAGGCAAAGCAAGGGCAAACTCAGGATCCAGCTGGCTCCAAAACAGACCTGCTGCTGGCCAAAGCAGAGCCCAGCAGTGGAGCTGGTACCACCTCTGGGACAATGCACAATAAAAAAAGGCATCAGAAACGTGAGTGAGAAAATAGCCCTGAAGACACCCAGGTCAGTGCAGAAGGAGGGGAGGAGGTGCCTCAGGCACCGGAGCAGAGCTTTCCCTGCACCCAGTGGAGAGGACCATGGCGAAGCAGGTTGTCCTCCTGCAGCCCATGGTGGAGCAGATACCAGACTGTAGCCTGCGGAGGCTCTCTCTACGGAGCAAGTGGAGATGCCCTGGAGGAAGCTGCAG
Organism: Nestor notabilis; assembly: GCF_000696875.1. NCBI lineage: Eukaryota > Metazoa > Chordata > Aves > Psittaciformes > Psittacidae > Nestor > Nestor notabilis. The sequence goes on along the minus strand of NW_009921531.1, from coordinate 9,539 downwards.
CCCATGGAGAGCGCATGCTGGAGCAGGTTTTCTTGCAGGAACTGTGGTCCATGAGGAATCTCTGCTGGAGCCATTTCTGAAGGACTTTGTCCCATGGGAGGGACCCCCTCGTAGCACAGGTGAAAATGTGAGGAATGATCAACATAGACCAAGTGTTACAGGCTGACTTCAACCCCCATCCCCATATCCCCCTGCACTGCCTGGGGAGCAGGGAGCTGAGCTTGGAAAAAAGGGGGGGTTGGGGAGAAGGTGGTTTTAGTTCAGGATTGTTTCTCCCCATCCCTCTCTATTTTAAATGGCAATAAATGAAATTATTTTTCCCCAAGTCAGGTCTGTTTTGCCCATGATGGCAACTGACAAATGATCTCTCTGCCCTCCTCTTGACCCACAACCTTTTTCACCTTGTTTTCTCCCCCTGTCCTGTTTTGGGCCAGTTTTCCCAGGATGAGGCTTCAAACACATTCTGAGTGCTGCAGGAAACAACCCAGCCTCCTCAGGAGCAGTCTGAAAGGCTATAAGGATCCTCACAGTAGCTGTTCTGCTCTCAAAATGCCAGGGTTTGTTCCTGGTTTAGTGCTGGGTGCCAATTCTGTATCTCAGCGCAGCAAATCACCTTGTCCCCACTGCTGTTATTTGCCTCCCGGCTGTCATTTCTAAAGAGCACAGTTAGAAAATAGTTCCTGCACGGGTTCTTGCCTAACTATGAAATACTTGCCTATAACAGTAAAACCTAGAATTACAATAGCCAGGAAAGACATTTGGAGAGCTATTACCCATCACATCTCAGCCACCAGATGGGAATAAAATAAGAAACTCATCCTCTGGGTAGCTCTCTGGGTTATACAATCTTTCTTCTTGTTATTTTGCCTTCTGTCAGAGGAACAGCACTCGACATGGAGGATCAGGATGGCTCTTCTAGGTAGTGATTCCTGCTTGCTTTCAAAATAAATATTTATCAGGTTAGGAGAGCCAGGAGCTAATGCCCCGGTTATTACTTTCCCAATAGGACTGCCTTGAGCACAACCAGCATGCAGGTATCTCAGCTCCAAGCGCAACCCAAAGCACTTGGGCCAAGTTCTCAGCTGGGGCTTGCAGGAGTAACCCGAACTAGCAGTGCTGTGAATAGGCCCCTCTATTCTGTTCTCGTGAGACCCCACTTGGAGCATTGTGTGCAATTCTGGAGCAACTTGGTCTAGTGGCAGGGGTCCCTGCCTGTAGCAGGGGGTTGGAACTGGATGAACTTTAGGGTCCCTTCCAACCCAAACCAGCCTGTGATTCTAGGAACTGACCCTTTTTCCTACCATAAATATCTACCTCAGCCCACAGGTGAGACCTCACAGGGGATAGGAGCCCTGGATGGCACAGGCTGCTGCACCCAACTCAGACACGTGCAGGTACTTATCACAGTAACCCTCGTGGGGTGTGACATGGAACCCACTTGCTCTTGACAAGGTATCCTGGATACCTTGGATAACAAGACCACTGAGCTGAGATTTCAAGCTTGTGCAAGCCAAATGAGCAGCAAAGATCCTGGTCCCACACCAGCGCCAACTTAGCTGAAAACCTGAATGAGCTGCTTCACTGGCTTCAGCATGTTGTGTGGTTCCTGCCTGTGGGAAGACTTGAAGCCATTAATAATTTGGGGAATTTTCTGATTTATAAGAACAGGCATTCCAAGAACCACATCCTCCCAACACACAGGATCAGCCCATCTACAAGATCTTAGCCTTTCAGTACAGATGCAGAAGAGCTCAGCCCCTCACTTTCCTGGCACCAGGCTGGTGTGGCTCGAAGGGATTATGTCCCTAAAACTGGCACAGAGTTTTTCTAATGTCTAAAGGACCATCTACAGATCACTTTGGTTTGGTAGTTTTAAGGAAGTGCCCTTTAATACCTCATCCCAATGTCCTTGGAAATCCAGCTGAGACTCCTTATGGTCATATACACTTTTCCCACTCCCCAATTCAATGCAAGATGACTTTTCATCTACAAAGATGAGCTGCAGAGATTTCAAATGCCTAATTTCACGCTGCAGAGTGGAGTGCTTAAATCTGTCTCTATTAGCTATGGATGAGTGCCCAAATTGCTCAGTGATCAAGCAGAGTGGCTTTTCTATTGGGAGTCCATAAGTTAAAACTTCTGACTTAGAAAAGGCAGCAGTTTAACTTCATTTGAGGGCTTAGAGGCAACTTTCCCAAAGTTTGACTCTCTGCCTAGAGCAGCACAAATGCCCTGCTAAGGGCATCGGAA
>NW_009921531.1:0-7258 GCF_000696875.1 Nestor notabilis | reverse complement strand
TTCAATCTGCTGTAAAGCACATCAGATCATAGAGTTTTCTTCATAGAATCATGGAATGGTTTGTGTTGGAAGGGACTTGAAAGCTCATCCAGTTCTAACCCCTTGCCATGGGCAGGAACATCCTCCATTAAGACCAGGTTGCTCCAAGTCTCATCCAATCTGGCCTGGCCGATCAACCTTCTTACCTGGACCTTTCCCCTTAGAAAGTCGTGTGCGTGTAAAATGCACACAACAAGAGCACAGGTTTTCATCTTGTGTCATCCCTCAGGAGAGCTGTGGCTGCAAATGGGACACTCCATGATGGAGCTCCATGTACCACACTCTACCCAAACAGGCCCAAGGTTGGAGACTACACTTACCTGGACTGACGCTACTAACCTGCTGTGTCCTCAGCTTAGGTGGGAGAGCTGCTGCTCCTGTCAGTACTGCAACAGTGCACCCAACAGACAGACCTCCCTCCTGTGTAGGAACGTATCTAACCATACCTCACTGTATTTCACAGGGATCACATCACCAACCAACCTTTTATTTAGAAGAAGATGGATATAGAAAGTGGGTCTAAGGAGTGCTCCAAGCTTTAGGTTACACTTAGAAACAACCAGCTTGGGCACAGGAATGCATTTGCAAGTGATGTTTTTCTATCATGTAACGTCTCTTTTCAGCTTCTGGAATATAACTGCATTATCTTGGTGAGTGGCAGCTGGCAGGGATGGATGAAATGGGAGGTTAATCGGCATCGGGCATCTCTCTTGATTTCACCTTCATTTCCATTTCTTTTAAAAATGGAAGTTCCATTAAAACAGCAGCACTTTTCTATTAAATAAGTAACAGAGAAGAATGACTGCCTCTGTATCTCATCAGCAGTGAATCTTTTTAAAATCACTCAAGAGGCAAGGCTCAAATCATATATTTAATAGGAACCACTTCGATATCACTTTTTAAAGCAATTAACATATTATTAGAGATAAGCGCAAGATGCAACACTTAGATCCAGATTTCTAAGAGAGATTTCTATGGTTTCAGAGGGTGCAGACCTCAGGTCGTCGCCTCGGCAATCATCTCTGCATGTCACAAACCAACGTCAGAACAGAACTTCAGCTACACGCACACAGCAGATTCATTTTGCACTTTTAATCCTGATTTTACTCATGCTGCTTCTTTTCAGTCATTCGAAAGCACTCTATGTACACCATGGAGAACAGGGAAAACACCTCCCCAGGGTTTCTGCCCCACCTGGGTCCTGGAGCAACATGTTCATCTCCACTGTCCCCTCTATTGGATATTATTTGTTTTCTTTATGTAGCGTGAAGGAAAGACCTCTCTGAACCTTAATACTTCAAAGGATCAAAGAGCCCATCACCCACAGGATCCTTGTTGCCAGGTCATCTTGTGTTGCCTGAGGACAAGTTCCCACGTGCACATGCATCACCTCCAACAGGCCACACGAATGCTACCAAGGCAGCTGGTTGCTGCCTCCTGAGCCAAGCCGTGTGGACATCCCAGAGTGACTCTGGCTGACAATCCCGTGTGTTCAACAGAGCAAGGCCCTCCTGCCTGCTGGCTGAAGCACGTCCTGCCAATTGCGGTAGCCGAGGCGTAGCCACACATTCATCTCTGCTGCCGGTGACGGGGACAGAAACCTCCAGCAGCTGAAGCAGATGGAAGGCTGGGGGTGGTGACACCTTATACCACCAGATTAAATCTGACAAAGCCCATCTGTTGGCACCCTGAGCACTGGCAGGAGTAGAGCTGGACTGGGAACCATGAATTACAGCACAGGCAACATCCAAGGGCTTTTCGGTTATTTATCCTGAAACATGCAGGCTTTTCCCAACACTAAGCAGTATGTGGCTTTCACTGATGACTGACAGCAACCTGATGGCTCAATTACAGGGCATTTTACCATTTTGACCATTAGCTGTGAAATCTCAAATCCCCCAGACTTTTCCTGGAGTCCACCTCATCAGTAAATTGCTTTCCTTGGAAGGCAGCAGCAATGCAAGGGGAAACATATCATGCACCTGAAGACATTGTGATGATATTGGTTTTTTAAGTGCTAAAATTTATTACACAAGAGATGATGCCACAGCGAATAAGAGAGAAAAATTCTACATTGACTCCCTACTTTGCAATTCAGGACAACTAAGAGGTTTTACTTCATTAAAGAAGGGGAAAAAAATAGGAGACAACCCCAATGGATGAGGAAGTCTTGTCAAGCCTAAATGAACAATCAGTCCTAAGCGATACTCATGGCTGTAGAAGGAACAATGAAAGATACTTGCTTCTGTACAATAAATTACTAAAACATCAGTTATAAACCTGCTGCATGGCATTGAAAATTAAACTCATTAAACATCCAGGTAGCTTCATCCTGACGCAAATGGAAGACAGGCATGAGTGCTCTGCAGCAAACAACTCTGTGCACATCCCGTCTTTGGGAAACATATTTACATGTACATCTCATATATTAATATATTTTAGTGCACCCTAGCCAGAGGGCAACCAGAAACAGTATTATTCTGTGAGCAGGACAGGAGATGGGCTGGCTTCTCCTCTCCACTGAGTGAAGCCTGTATCCACCCATTAGTCTAGCATCCACGTAAAGCAACTTTGCAAGACCATGATTCCCTTTTCCAGACAGCCAGACATCAGGACCCCAAACCAATGGCCTCTCATGATGGGTGGGTAGATTTGGTAGCCAAGATTAATGTGGGCCAAAAAAAACAAGTGAGATTGCCCCACCATATTAACAAGCGTCAAGTGACTTCAAGGTCAAGAATTTCAGCCAAAGCGCCATTTATTGAACTCTTGCTCTCCCTTTCCCTTCCTTACTCCACCATAGCTCATGAAGGTTTGCAGCAACACGCACTGTTTGGGGTGGACTGTGACACCTTCACGCTGACCAGGCCCCATAGGTGTTCTCGAGCCTCAGGAAAAGAGCACCACTACAAAGTTACGGAGACTACCACCACTGGTATCTTTGTTCAGAGCAAGGATGCCTTAAAAAGAAACCCTATGGTCTCCATGGAAGGGAAGCCTGGGCAGGACTTTCTCTTGCGTTACCTGCTCTCAGTCTGTTACACATACCTGCACATCCATCCTCATTTCTACAAGAAAAGAGGAAGAAAAAGGGTGAAGGTGGGTCTCCAGGGGCACAGTGCCAGTCCAATGGCCCTGAAACGTGGGAAAGGTGGCTCTGAAGCTCCCCAGGCTTCAGTGGAGCAGGAAGCATCCCACAAGCCTTACTCACCATGCATAAGTCCAACTGACACCCAAAAGGGCAGGCAACTGCCCAGGCAGGCAGGCAGACATCCGAGGTCTTTTCCAAGAGAAACCCATCTGGAGTCTCCATAGCAGGGAGTGGTGCTGCATGGGGTGGCCTGGCCAACAGAAGCATGTGGGTGATAGAGAGGAGGCAAGGGGAGATCAGTGATTCTATTCAATAGGATTTTGTTTGATGACATCTGTGACTAAGGGTTGGAAAGACCCATGGGAGCTACCAGGGTGCGCTTTGCCTTTCCCAGACTCAAGAAAGCGGCTGCTGGATGCAGGGGCAACAAAGGGAAAAGGGAGAGAGGATCTAGCAAAGCACCACATCTTTCAAACTCAGCTCATCTGGGACTTGGCAAAGTTTCCCTCTCACAAGCACCTAAGTTTTCATGCTTGCCAGGCAGGTAAATCCAGGGTCTCTCAAGTCCCATCATGGTGCAAACCTACCTGGCCCTTTTGGAGAGCTTGGAGTTGTCTGGGAAAGCAACAATTCGCTGTCAGTAAAATGCATACGAGACTGCATGAGCTTATTACAGTCATTCCAGCAGAAATAAGTGGTATCTTTTAGAGTGCTTGCCAGAAGAAAATAGCAGTTCTGACCCAATTTCGCACAGTCGGAATCAGCTGTGGGAGACTAATATACAATAAAAATAAAAAGACAAATGCCCATTTCCCCCATGTCCTCTCCTAATAACATGAATAAAGCTCTGTTTTGATATTTCATCCTTTCCAAAGGAGTCCAGTCAGATCAGTTCAAGTCATCTGTGTTTCGAGTCAAACTGCTCTGACTCTTCCAATCTTTACTTGATGAAATTTTTAATCATCCACCTTTGTCCTGTGCAGCTGCGAAGAATCAGATCGATGCCGGCCATTCCCCTATTCTCCACTTCCAAGCATCGTCCTGTTCCCTTGTTCAGGATGGCACCATTCTACAATTAAAGGATATAGGGAAAACATGAAGAAAATGAAAGACAGGGGGTCGCCTGTGAAGCAAGCCAGGCCTATGCCGTGTCCAGGAGTGCAGCTGTGTCCTTACGCATTGCTGGAAAACTCACAGCACTTAGCTGGGTGGTAATGCAATTCCAGAAATAAAATAATTCCTGAAATAATCAATGTGAATTGAAGGAGCAACCACTACCACTGTCAACATGGACCCCTACCACGTCAGCAACTAAAGGACATCTGTAATGTTTAAAGAGCATGGCTGCACCCTGCCTTCCAAAGGTGTGACATGTCTGTAGAATGGGAATTATTTACACTCTGCTTTGAGACAAAGTTACTGTGTTTTCCTATATTTCACAGAATTAACCAGGTTGGAAAAGACCTTTAAGATCATCAAGTCCAACCATTCCCCAGCACTGCCAAGGCCACCACTAACCCATGGCACTGAGGGCCTTGTCTACATGGTTTGGGAATACTTCCAGGGATGGTGGCTTCACCACTGCCCTGGGCAGCCTGTTCCAATGCTTGAGCACCCTTTGGGGAAGAAATTGCTCCTAATATCCATCTAAACCTGCCCTGGTGCAGCTTGAGGCCATTGCCTCTTGTCCTATTGCTTGTTACCTGGGAGAAGAGACCGACCCCACCACACTACATCTTCCTTTCAGGTAGTTGTAGAGAGTGGTAAGGTCCCCCTGAGCCTTCTCTTCTCCAGGAGAACCCCCCTCCCCAACCCCAGGGCCCTCAGCCATTCCTCATCAGACTTGTGCTCCAGGCCCTTCACCAGCTTCATTGCCCTCTCTGGACCCGCTCCTGCACCTCAATATCTCTCTTGTAGTGAGAGACCCAGAACTGAACACCAATTTCACCACAGTTTATCTGTAAGAAACAAAGAAATATGGAAGTCATTGGCAGGGGAGGTTACATATACTTGAGGGTATCAGAATGGGAAACTTCTACTGAAATGGTCCTAAAATGCTGTTCCTGCCCCTGATCCCTTTTAACCTTTTCCCTCTGCAGTAGGGCCTGGCACCTGCTGTGGCATAGGACCATTTCAGCTTTGTCCCACACTGTCCCATGCCAAAGACAGTGTCGCAGCCCATAGTTTGGGAACCAGAGGAGCAGCTTCGATGGCAGACCCATAACAAACCTGTATGAAATTCCAGCGCTTATGGAGGCTGCTCTTGACCTTCTCACAGTCGAGGAGCTGAGGGAAGCGGCTTTTCACGTTATCTACCAGGCAGCGGGTATCTGGTAGGAGAGTCGTGGTCCCAAGGGCACCGAGATGCAGGAATCCCTCCTTGGTGTAGCGTGCAAGCTGAGGAGCAGGAAAGGAGAGGCAGACAACCATCAGTCTCTTTGGAACTTCATTAAAAAGTGATAGAGGAAAGGACAAGCTTGCACAGCCCCAGGAAAAAAGCTGTGAGGATGGTGCAGAACCGACAAGAGGAGAAAAATCAACTTTCTCCAGCCTTTTTTGTTGTTGTTTTGGGAATTTTTTTTTGCAGATGCAGGTGAGGAGCTGGGACACAGGGAATGGGTAAGAATGACTCTTGAGCCTTATACTCATCACGGGGCAGACTCCTCCAGCCTCCTTTGGGCCTGAACACTCTGCATGTTGGGGCAATGGATGATTTCCCCTGGTTTTCAGGGAGCCAGCTGGCTTGGCCTGTGAATGATGTGGCTTACGGCATGCTTGGTGAGCCAGGCTTGATTTGGCCTGTGAATGAAGCTGCTGGTGTGACTGGCACAGCTACTCCGACAGCAGCAGCCAAAGGTGGGTTACATGTAATTGGCTCCATTCCTCAGGGATGCAAGCCCAAATCTCCACATGGTTCAGCCCTGAAGCAAAGGCTTAGGAACGTGGCTATAGCCTGCAATTCCCCCTGCATCCCACTGCCCTGTGCTCCCTGGGACCCGGCTCAGCTGTCAAGGAGATGTAGGCTGGGAGCTTTGGGCAGAGCTGATGGCTCTCAGAGATGTTGGGAAGTGGTGCTGAGACAGAGCCACACACAGAGGGCTCCTCCATTCACAGGGTTTAAGGAATACCACCAAAATATTTCCCTGAACATGTTTAAATTCAGGAGTGAAAGAGATGAATGACAGTGGCCTGCCTTTCCTCTTCAAGGGAGAGATATACACAGCTGCTTATTTAAACTATGAATCAATCCATTATCTAGCAGACAAATAGGGAGTATTCAGCACACTAATTAACTGGGCATATCTACGACCCAGACGCTTAAAAGGAGACAGTAAATCACACTGGGAGTTTGGGTTATCTGTTAGAATAATTAAACACTGAAAATGAAGTTAAAACAATGAAACAGTGTCTGACTCTGGCTAGTAACAACAGACACAGTGCTTGGAGCTGATTTTGCCTCCCCTCGATGCTGACTGTAGGTTTAGGTGTGCTGACTCCTCTGACAAGACCATGTTCTGCCCATCTTCCTCGAGATGGGTGTCTGGTGTGCTTTAGTCCCGGCTGCTGGTGGAGTTACACTTTTATTCAATGTGCTGTGCATTGAAGCAAGAGCTCTGCTTCTTTACGTCTCACAGAGGTTCACTTGCCAAAGATATTCAGCCCGGAGAAGAGAAGGCTCAGGGGAGATGTCGTAACAGTCTTTCAATACCTAAAGAGGGCCTACGAGAAATCTGGAGAGGGACTTTTGACAAAGACAAGGGGGAATTGCTTTAACCTGACAGAGGTCTCTTAAGCTTTACAGTAATTTCCCCTTCAAATCGCTGCGCTAGTGCAGCAGGGGTGAAAAGGAGCGCAGCCTGCAGAGCTTGAAGTCATATCCATCACCAACTCCTTCTCTTCCTGATTCACTCGCAGGCACAGGATGCCTGACCAGAGGTCAGGGATCCCATCCACCCCCAAAGTTCACGCTGGGCCAGTCTCCCAGAAAGGGCATCAGGCTTGAGCAATGTGGGAATGACCCCTGGGCATTCAGATGTAACTGATCTGAATTAGTATTGAGCACCAACACAGAGGATGAGGCCACTTGTCTTGCACAAAGTAAGAGGTGTGTGTATATATATATATATA